>NC_133771.1:214330750-214420297 GCF_003597395.2 Chelonoidis abingdonii | reverse complement strand
GCCAGGGACGGACAGACAGACTGGGGGAGGGGATGGCAGACAAGGACAGACAGACAGACAGGGGGAGCCCGGCCAGGGATGGACAGACAGACTGGGGGAGGGGATGGCAGCCGGGGACAGACAGACAGAAATGGGAAGCCCGGCCAGGGACCGACAGACAGACTGGTGGAGGGGATGGCAGACAGGGACAGACAGACAGAAAGGGGGAGCCTGGCCAGGGATGGACAGACAGACTGACTGGAGGGAGGGGATCCTGGCCAGGCACAGACTGGGGGATGGCAGCCAGGTACACAGGGGAGAGCCCAGGGAGGAACTCAGCCACAGACAGACAAGGTCCCCTCGGGAACCGCCAGCAGCTGGGGCTTGCCAGGGCCAGATGGACAGACAGATGGGAGGCACTGACAGCCATGGTCAGACAGGAGATCCCAGTCAGGGTGAGGACAGAGGCAAAAAGATGGATTGAGGGGAAGAGGAGTCAAAGAACAGATGGAGAGATGGATAAAAGCCAGAGATAGATGAGGAGGCTGGGGGAGAAGGGTACAGACAGATAGGATGAAGGAGGGTTATAGTGACATGGGCACCAGAAAGTGACATACCCTTACACACTGATCCACCTAATCACCTTGGATAACAGAGAAGAAACACACACACACAGAGCAAACCCAGATAAGGACACACACACACTGAACATGCACTCACACATGACAAAACACACATGCAGTCCCTCTCTCACACATTATTCTCTCGCTCCCGTCACAACACATACACAGAGTCAAACACTAAGGTAAGGCAACACACACTCATACACGGAAACATTCTGTCATACATGTTCAAACAATAGGCCCCATTATCAACTGCGCTGGAGCTGTGACTTTGTGGTGCTCACTCACTCACTCATGCCCGTCACCCCAATTGGGGTATGGGCTGCCAACCACAGATCTCCAGAGTCCTCTATCCTGGGCCATTCGCTCTAGCTGGTTCCAGGTATAGCCCATTTTTTTTCTATCAGCCTGAAGGTCGCGTCGCCAGGTGTTTCTTGGACGGCCTCTTTTCCGCTTGCCTTGGGGGTTCCACCGCAGTGCCTGTCTGGTGATGTTAGTTGGCTGCTTGCGTAGTGTATGTCCTATCCAACCCCACCTTCTCCTTCTGATTTCTTCCTCTGCTGGGAGTTGACGGGTCCTCTCCAAGAGGTGGATGTTACTGATGGTGTCTGGCCAGCGGATCTGGAGAATCCTTCTGAGGCAGCTATTAATGAAGGTCTGGATCTTCCTGGTGGTTGTTTTGGTTGTCCTCCAGGTTTCAGCTCCATACAGTAGGACTGATTTGGCTGACCCTTAAGTAGGAGCAGCTTCAGGGTTGTACAACTTCATCAAACTCACACACAAAACTTAAAAGGCAGCCTCAGCAATGTTAAGGCAGAAATGTAAACAACAATAATAATCCCTATCTCCTAAATAGTGCTTTTCATCAGTAGATTTCAAAGCACTTTACATTTTACCAATGGGGAAGTTAAGGCACAGGGAGATGAAGTGACTTGCTCAAGACTGGTGCCAAAGTTGGGCTTAGGTTTTCTCAGTCACAGTCCAGCACTTTATCCACCAGACCCCACTGTCTAGGAATTTTTATGTAATGGGGAAAATAGGGGAAGTTGCTTGCAATTCTGATCAATTAGCAGTTATGAAATGCATGCAGTGATAGGGAAGCTAAATGTATCGCTGAAAAATCTGTCCAGTAGAGTTAAGGACAATAAGAAGGAATAGTAGAACATGTATCAGTGTGATGATCTGGGAAGTCTGTCTATCTATAAATTATGAATTCTGCTTGATACTGTGAACTCATTGTATGTATCTGTATTTTTGACAAAAGGGGCCAGATGTGCAGAGCCCTGTAAATCTGCGGATATCTGCTTTATATCCGTGGACCAATTGTGTATCCGTGCAGGGCTCTACAGGTGCGATCCTGGCAATTACAAGCTGGTAAGTCTTCTTTCAGTACTAGGCAACTGATTTAAACTATAGTAGAGGATAGAATTGTCACATACATAGATGAACATGGTAAGTTGAGGAAGAGTCAACATGGCTTTTGTACGGAAATCACGCTTCACCTATTCTATTAGAATTCTTTGAGGATGACAACAAGCATGTGGACAAGGGTGGTCCAGTGGATGTAGTGTACTTGGACTTTCAGAAAGCTTCTGACAAGCTCCCATACCAAAGAATCTTCAGCAAAGTAAGCGGTCCTGGGATAAGAGGGAAGGCCCTCTCATGGATCAGTAACTGCTTCAAAGATAGGAAACAAAGGGTAGGAGTAAATGGTCAGTTTTCACAATGGAAAATGGTGAATAGCAGGATCCCCCAAAGATCTGTACTGGGACCTGGGTTGTTGAACGTATTCCTAAATGATCTAGAAAGGGGTAAAAGTGAGGTGGTAAAGCTTGCAGGTAATACTAAGTAACTCAAGATAGTTAACTTGAAAGCTGACTGAAAAGAGGTACAAAGGGATCTAACTAAGCTGGGTAACTGGGCAATGAAATGGGAAATGAAATTCAGTGTTGATAATTGGAAAGTAATGCACATTGGAAAAAACAATTCCAAGTATACATACAAAATGATGAGGTCTAAATTAGCTGTTACCACTCAAGAAAAAGATTTTGGAATCATCATGAAAACATCATCAGAAAACATCTGCTCAATGTGCAGTGGCAGTCAGAAAAGGTAACAGTGTGAGGAACCACAAGGAAAGGAATAGATAAGATAGAAAAAATCATAATGCCACTATATAAATGCTACAAGAAATAATCTGAGGTGTGGAAAACTTATTTTACAGCAACAGACTAAAAGAGCTCAATTTATTTAGTTTATCCAAGAGCATCTTAAGAGGTGATTTGATCATGATCTATTAGAACCTTAACGGGAGCAGAAATTGGGTATCAGAGTACTCTTCAATCTAGAAGAAAAGGTATAATTAGGTCCCATGACTGGAAGTTGAAGTGAGACACATTCAGAGTAGAAACATGGTACAAACATCTAACAGTGGGAGTAATTAAACCATTAGAACAACTCCCCAAGGGATATGGTGGATTTTCAATCCCTTGGAGTCCTCAGATCAACACTGGATATCTTTCTAAAAGACAGGCTATAGCTAAAACAGAAATTATGGGCTTGATGCAGGAATTACTGGTTTAAACTCTGTGAGCCGTGTTATGCAAACAGACTGAATTATCATACTTTGTGCCTTCTGGCCTTAATCTATAAACCTATGAATCTTCCCACATGCATGGACTGTGTGATGGTCAAATGTGCTGATCTATTGATATGAGGAGACTGCATCAGGTCACCATTAAAGTTTTGCATTTAGATTGCAAGCTTGATGAAGTCTGGGTATGTATTGCTTTTCAGTATCTGTTGGAGAGGGACGTGAGAACCTTACATCGGAGTGTATTTTCAATAGTATTATAGGTGATGTGAAGGTGGCAAGGAATGCAGGTCAATTTCTCCTAGGTATATCTCACCAAATCAATTCCCTGGCATTGCAGTGGCTTGGGCACTGGTGTGCCTCAGACCCACCTGTTCTCTGAACATAAGAACAGCTTTACTGGGTCAGACCAAATTCCATCTAGCGCAGTATCCTGTCTACCGACAGTGGCCAATACCAGGTGCTTCAGAGGAAGTGAACCTAACAGGTAATGATCAAGTGATCAAGCCATCCCTCTCCACCCTCTGACAAACAGAGGCTAGGAACACCATTCCTTACTCATCCTGGCTAATAGCCATTAATGGACTTAACCTCCATGAATTTATCCTGTGGCACACAGTCGTTTAGTCTCTGGAGGGCTGTAATACTTTTGTCTAATCCAGGTTATTATGCTCACTATACAGGTAACTGGGTGGGGTTTAGTGACCTGTGATGTGCAGGAGGTCAGGCAAGATGATCTGTGGTCCCTTCTGGCTTTAACCTCTGACTCTATGATTAACCTTAAAAACATGGAAATCAGAAGTTTAGGGTCAGTGGAGTCTGTCCTGATGCAACCTTAATTGTCACCTAAATTGTTGGTGTTATTTATATTGACTTCACCAAATCCAGAGGAAATGCATGCGTGGATTTGCCTTCTTGGGTTTGTGGTAAATCTGGATCACATTCAGGCTTAATCAGTTCCTGCTCTCAGTTCTCCCTCTGCAGAAGGCCCCTCTGCTAGTGTGGTGTCAGCAGAAAGGAAAAGGAAGCTCAGCTTGCAGTCAGAGGTTTCCCTCCCTCCTGTTTCTATGTGATTGTTTGGTATTTCCATAAGCAGCCTATGCCTTTGGTCTGCTGAGAAAGAATTTATCTATTCAGGGACAGAGATAATACAGGGTCGGATATGTAGTAAATGCAAAATGAAATTAAATACTTTTTAGATAACTGAATTGAGTGAATTGCTCATTATGCCTCAGTAGGCTTCTCTCTTCCCACTTTTGACAATATTTAGCTAGGAGATGTGCCCAAGCCGCAAAGTTTGAAAACAAATCTGAACTTCCCCAGAGTGTGGGAGTGTCTGGATTCAGCAGTCTGGAGAGGTCTGGTATTGGAGAGGTGGCAGACTCTCTATACTTAAGGTTACTGGTTTAAACTGGTTTAAACTGGTTTATACTTAAGGTTGTAGACAGCTTCCATTATCAAACCCATTTTTTGATCTCCTACAACTTTGGTTCAGAAGATTTGGCCTGAAAATTGTCAAATTTACTCTGAAAGTATATAAAGAATACTTCCATGTTATCAATCTGAGTTACAGATCACAAAATTATCTTAGTTTGAAATTCTGGCTTGTTTTTGATCCCTCGAGCTCAAAAGCACCTTGTTATAATCCCTGCTACTATCTCTTCAGTTTCTCCTTACAGTTATATCTCCTTGAAAACTCAGGCACGGGGTATCTGAAGAAAGTGAAGCAACACTGTTAAATATTTTTTTGTCTAGTTTTAGGCCCAGTCCGGCCCCCATGGATATCAGTGTGTGTTTCTGTGACACTGTATAGGGGTGTAAGAGCATATTGCACAATTACAACTCAGAAAGAACAGAAGGATATTTCTATAGATATTGGCTGATTCCTGTTCACCATAGTGGAAATCCCAAGTGTCAAACAGCTAGAGGATCAGACCCTTACCTTGCACAGAGGGTAATTACTTGAGCTGGAATTTGGCCAGGACAACCATTCCAAATTAACATTCTTAATCTTGCAAAAAGTGATGTGGGGTTATTTCTAGTGGTTTACTCTTTTAAATTTGGATTTAAAAATTACCAGTGATGGAGAATCTGCCAAGACCCTTGGTAAATTATTCCAATGGATAATTAGCCTTATTGCTATTCCTGTGCAACCTCTTTTGGGATGAGCCCTCAGTTCCTGTACACTCTGTTCTCACTTAAGAGACTGGAGTCTCTTAAGAGAGAAAAACAAGATATCAGGATGACCTGTGTATAAACAAAATGCAGCTGTTGCTTATTATTGTCTGTAACAAAAGTATAAATGCTTGCTGTAATTGTTTACCTGTTGAGAGATCTGTCCGGGACTGGGGCGACCCTATGTCCTAGTGCATGCTCTCCCTGCTGTAGCTGCTAAACAGAATAAAGTATCTGACTCTGCTGCACCCAAACTTAAGAAGTGAGAACTGAGTTTTTCTCCGACATATGTGACAGGAACTGACCTTAATTTACATGTTTGGGGAGCTGTGAACTTAATGCTTATCCCTAGGCAGAGAGGCCCAAGGCCTCGTGGTGAAGGCACTGGATTGGGTCTCAGGAAATCAGAACTTTATTCTTAGCTCTGCCACAGACTCCCTGTGTGACTTTAGGCAAGTCACTTTGCTTTCTTTCTGCCTCAGTTTCACCATCTGTAAAAGGGGTTAATAGCACTGTCCTGCCCTGACAAGAGTTAAGTTAATTCATGTGTATGATGTGCTCAAATATTACAGAGATAGGGCGCTGATACCGGTGACATATGAAAGTAGGTATTGCAAGAGAACCTGACAGTGCAGTGTACCTCCATATATTATATTGCTGCAGCACCCAAAATGTGCTACATGCTATACAAACACATAGTCCCTGCCACAAAGGTTTAAATTCTAAATAGACAAGGCGAGTGACTAGTCAACGAAAAAACGTTAAGAACACAGCACCACCCAATCAGCACCACCACCTTGCTTCGCCTCTGTCCAGAAGTGCCAGCTAATCTGCTCTGCCCTTTCTGATCCAGAGTGAGAGTGGCCTCCTTCTGTCTGTTCACCCCATGGCATAGATTCAGGAACAATCTAAAAGCTTGGGGGAAGGAATCACAAAAAAAAACTAAGAGGCAGAGAACTCCCACATTATAGAAAGTGACCAACAGTGGGAAAAGTATATGGAGGGGCTTTCTGGCCGTGTGGGCAGACCCCTACATAGTTTCACCTGTCCCAGCAGACTCTGGAAGCTTGTAGTCTGGGTTTAAATTGATAAAATGTGTGAGTAATAGTAGGCCCATGTCTGAAAGGAAGGTCACATCCATTTCATCAAGTACAGATAAGAAAATGTGCTTTGGGCCATGCCCCAGCTTCTCTGAGCATCCTTGGATCCAACAGCAGCCTTGAATCTAACAAGAATCTTACATTGTGAAACTGTCAGGTCAAAAATGATGGCAGCATTCCACCAATGCAAGGTATTGATAGAATCCTCTGCAGACATTAAAACACATTACCTGCTCCTGCTACTCCATTACAGTCATTGGAGTTATGCCAATGGAGAATCTGGCCCACCACCTTTCTTAGGTGGACCAAGCAACAGCCAGCTCGAAAGCAACTGCCTTCACCTTGCATGTGCTATCTAAAGGAAAAAGGAGTCTGACTCAATGAAGGAATGCTCACCTCTGAAGTAATCCAGATTTACTTATGTGTTAAATGGGTGGTATTGATGGACCAAGAATCATTGGTCTGCATTTTGGGTTTGAAAACTGGGATGAAATAAAAAATTTGTTTAAAAAAAGTTATCTTTCTAGCTCCCATGTCTGAAAATGTGACTCAGGTGTAACTGATGCAGTGGTGTTTGCCTGACTTTGCAGAGAGCCTGATACAGTAGCACTAAGAGCTGTAACTTGTTCCATTGCTCTGCTTGCCAAAGCAGTTGCTCCCAAGGCTGGGAAACAAGCCATTCACGCTCTCCCAAACAGCAAAAACTGGGGCAGCCAGAGCTCCGCCCTCTGGAGCCACTTCAGCCAGAGCTGGGGCTGGCTGCACAGGAGCGTCCCGGCCTGCACGAGCCACTCCCGCCACGTGGCCGCGCGCGGGACTCGAGGCCAGCCGCGGGGCGGGGCCCGACAGTACATGCCGTGCCGACGCCTCGGGGAGGCGGAGCGGCGCCGCGCGCGTTTGGGCGCGCGGGTGCCGCCGTAGCGCGGCCGGCGGAGCAATGGCGTTGGGCTCGGAGGCGCTGCGGGAGCGGCCGGTGCAGCTCGCGCTGGTGCTGGCCTTCGCCTCGGGCGTGCTGGTGGGCTGGCAGGCCCAGCGCATGCGCAGGCGCTTCCTGGCCTGGAGGAAGCGGCGGCTGCAGGGGCTGCTGGAGGCCACGCAGAAGAAGCTGGACGTGGCCTGAGCGGGCTGCGGCGGGGCCGTGACCTTGGGCGGCCCGGTCCCGGGCGGAGCGGCGCTGGCTGGGGGCGGTGCCCCGCGTCCCTGCCACGCCCCTGGGCCTCCCCCGTGTGGCAGCCCGAGCCAGGGGTGTGTTAACACGGTAGGAATGCAGCGCTGTCTGGTGTAGACGCGCCAGCCTCTGACGGGCGGTGTAACGCTCCGGGGACAGCGGTGGCTCTCAAACGTCTGTACTGCTGAGTCCTTTAGAGAGCAGGCCTCTGAGTGCCTCACCCCCCTTGTAAATTAAAAACACCTCTTTGTATGTTGGCCTCCAGCATTCATGATGGTGTTAAAGTAGGATGTGGGGTGGAGGCTGCCAGCTCAGGGCCTCTCCTGTAACAACCTCACAACCCCCTTGGGGGTCCTGACCCTGTTTTGAGAACCCCTGGTGTAAAGCAAAGTGAAGCGCTTGTGTAAGTGTGTGCAGATGGCGGCCTGAGGGTATGTCTGCACAGCAAAAAACAATACCCACAGCAGTCAGTCTCAGCCGTGGCATCAACTCACTAGGGCTTGGATCAGGATAAAAGTAACAGTGTAGATGGTCCTGCTCCAGTTTGGAGACTTAACCCCCCCTGGGTTTCCGAGCCCAGGCTCCAGCCCGAGCTGAACGCCTACACTGTTGTTTGTAGCCCTGTAGCATGATCCCAAATCAAGTGCCCTGGGCGGTGAGCCTCACTGTTACATGGTTTTCTTTGCAATGTAGATGTGTCCTGGTTTTCTGTTGGTCCCTCAACGTCAAAGCCCCCCTCCTTCTGGAGCCAGTTTCCCTGAGACAGTCATCTTGTCCTCATTCCCTAATACTAGGGAATAATTTACTATCTGTAAACACTGACAATTTGCCATATAAAGCTTTTGTTTTTAAATATGTAGGATTTTCTCTTGAGTAAGGGGCTTATCACAATTATTAGCCACTCTGAGACCTAGCAAACTTGTATGGGTATTGGGGTGAAGGCAATGCTTGTAGCTGCCTCTTTCTGGTAACAGGCTCACAACAATGTGACAAAATACAGTAGAACTTCAGCGTAACAAACACCTCGGGAATGGAGGCTGTAACTCTGAAATGTTCATAACTCTGAACAAAACATTATGGTTGTTCTTTCAAAAGTTTACAACTGAACATTTAGATTTGAAACTACAATGCAGAAGAAAAATGCTGCTTTTAGCCATCTTAATTTAAATTAAACAAGCACAGAAAGTTTCTTAACTTTGTCAAATCTTTAACAACTTTCCCTTTTGTTAATAATGTAAGTTTAACACAGTACTGTACTGAATTTGCTTTTTTTTGTGTGTGTCTGCTCTTGCCTGATTCCATATTTCTGTTTCCAAATGAGGTGTGTGGTTGACTCGTTAGTCTGTAACTCTGAGATTCTACTGTACGTAGTCTTAGGTGGCTAAGCCAGGCTATTATTAGACAGAAGGAAAAAGAGAGGAATAGGAAAGAGATTAAATAAGGTGAGGAAGGAAAAGGACATGTGGGAGGAGAAACAGTCTTCCAGGTGATGTTTTGAGATTTAGCCATAGCCAGTGCAGGAGGCAATGTCATCTCAGTCCCACTTTCTGTCCCAGCCTGGTCAGGACATATCTCAGGATCAGGATGCTGAAGGCCTCAACGGTGTTACAGTAGATCCTAGGAGATGGTGGGAGTGGCAGCCATCATGGTAAAGCTTGTGGCAGTGGTTGTTGGCAGACAGCTGCTACTTTGGTGAGGAAATCAATAAGCTCTTTTTTTTTTTTTTTTTTAATATAGCCTTAATAGCCCATTACCTCATTGTTTTGTTCACCAGTTAGGTTTAATTTCTGACGCATGAATTTTGGTCCATTGATTTCTGGTTCCACACTGTGTTCGTTTACCAGGATTGATCTTAACACAGTCCTTGAATTATATTAGTAAACTTTGTTTGCATTAATTCAGTTGTTGTCTCCTTTTTGCATCTTTTCCCATCAATATTTATGGTTAAAGGTTATAGTGAAAGTTTGTAAGATCTCTCAGACTTCTTACAGTTGAGCAAACAATACAGGTAGGCCCAGTTATTACAAGAACTGAGACTTATCTGTCACATGCAGTTCCTTATCCAAGCCCTGTTTACAATATGGAAGTGGAAGGGAGAAATGTGAGGAAGAAGAACATTTTGGCCTATCTAGGGAATGGCAAGTTCCTGCTCCTTCACAACAGTCTAACAGTTGAAGGGATGTATTTCTTGGGGTGACCGGAGACACCTTTTGTCATGTACAGTCAATTAAAAATCCAGTCTCTTATTTAAGCCATAAGTACACTATGGAAGTGGAGTGAGGGCATGATGTCTCAGAGCATACTGCACAGGAACTAAGCATCAAGTTGATGAGTGGCATGCCCCAACTACTTCAGAACAGTCTAATGGCAGCAGGGGTGAATCATGTGGGGTGATTTGAGACTAATTTTGTCATGTACAGCCAGTCAAAACCCGGTGCCTTAATTATTTAATTCATAAATAATGAAGTAATTGGGAATTTTTTATCACACCCAGTCATGCTAATTTGATGACATTTCTAAAAATGTAATCTTACATTGATATGTTTTTAAAGTAATTTTGACCTTTGAATAAGGAACCACATAACCATTTGGTAAAGAACTGATACCAAGTAAAAGGAACCAGGAATAAAGAATCAACTTCTCCCTCCTCGGGAAGTAAACTTGTTTTACTTGATCTTTGCTTAGGGGAGGGCATTGTGGGTTTTTGTTTTGCATTCCTGAATACAGAGAGACTATTGCATCTCACTTCAGATACTGTTTAGTTCAGGCTAGTTTTCTATTGGGACCCTGGTTTTAAAAATAGATACATCTACCTCTCCCGCTCGCTCCCCCAAAAAACTTAAACCAGTATTTGAAACATTTACATGTGTGGAACTCTGATAGAGGATACGCTTTGTTTTGGGGGGTGGGGGAGCGGCAGAGAGTGTGGAAAGGGGAGGGTTGGTATTTGGACAAAGATGTTCCTGAGATGGGACCATTTGAAAAATCAAAGCTGCTTCTCTCAGCAAGGGTTTGAAATGCAGCAGAGCTCCCATTTTCAAGTTTCCATGTAGCCTGACATAGGAATACACTGCTGGCACTTATGTATATCTGTCTTTGTCTTTGACTCTCCTCTGCTTCAAAATGTAGTGAAATTATCTCAGTCAGGTATTAAATGTAAATAGATCATATATTTGACCTATTGCAACATAGTTTATTACAGCACACACTAAATTCCTGACAATCAAGGTTGCTTTATTGTAGTCCCTAAATCTAAATGCCAATCTGGAAATACTCAAAGTGTTAACAGCATCAAGACTTACTATTTAACTACCATATACTAAACTTGATTTTCACAAACTTGTCTCTTAATAACTGAAATATTGTAATGGTGCTGTAAATAGACTGATTTACCTTTGCTCTCACATAAATGTTGGGTTTTGGTTGCGAGCAGATGTAGCCCTGAGGAGATGTAGCTGTTAGGGACTATGGGCTTGTGTTGGTACATATCTGGAAACATTTTTGTTCTCACCAAAAATGTCCAATAATGGAATTTTTTTGTTAACAACATTTTGAGGGAAAACCAGTGATTTTGGGTATATTTTTAATGAAGTCTTTCTACCTTAATATTTTTGACATAATATATTGTTTCTGTCCCCTTCTCTTTGGTTACTCAGTGTTCTGTCTGCTCCTTTTTAATACCTCTTATTTCTGATTTTATTTTTTTATTTTTGATACATTGTAATCTGACTGAACATTGTTTTGACCACCTTTGCCATTTAAATTAAAAAAACATGAAATGATATGCAATTTATAATTTTTCACTTTCTTTTAACAGCCTTATACAGATGAAAGCTGACAGCTGAATGAAAATAAATGGACTCCTGCTGCATTTGTATCTAAGCACAGTTTAAAAGGTGGACTTTAAAAACAAATATTTTGAAAAGCAACCATATTCTAAAAAAGAAGGCATCTGTGATATCATACAATCTCATTTGCCCAAACTGACATCAGCAAAAAATTGTCTTCACATGTATCAGAATAACCTATCCTCCAAAATGTTATGGGGTGAGCTTAATTAATTCATATGTATTATAATTGTGCAAACCTGTCACATTATGTTTTTAAAGGATGTTTATGTCTGTTTTGCTTTGTGATTCTTAAGGCTCGTCCTGAGCTACATTTGACCCTTACATTGTAATAAATTAAACAAAAAATGATATAATTTAAGTTACTTACTAGTAATTTGTAATAAAGTATCTGTTAAGTGGGGAGTGAAAACATGTAAAGATGCTGACGTTAAACATTTTAGAACTTTGAAAGTATATAACCCAAAAGGGTCGGTCAAGAAGATTAAGGCAAAAGCATACTAGTGTACACTGATGAGATAAATTTGTATATTAAATCAGTAATGCTGGGGTTCTTGTATGAAATTCAGTAAAAATAGAGAATTTTATTTCTAGATCTCTTACCAGCTCCATAACTAAGAATACATCAGCCCTTTTTACACCACGGCATCACTTCCAGCAAAGATGCTGGACATCATGAATTAAAATCCTTGGGACCTCCTTTTTGATTAATTTTGCTGGGCCTCATGCTACATATGTGTCAGCCATCCCTATCTTTCTGTTGCTTCCATGCATACATGCACAGCTTTCCCTGCCAAAAATAAATCTCCTAATCAACACATATTTAAACTGTTTCTATCTTGTTCTCCTTTTATAGGCAGATGCCAACCCCACATTGTGCCAAAATAGTTAACAGCTATGTCGGTTCAGAATTCATTCCCTGCCGTTAGCTTTGACTTTATTAAAAAACTAATGCAAAAAGAGAAAAAAGCCCAAACAGATTCTGCCCATGCCTTCTCCCCAGACTTGGCTTTTCTTATGATTTTTCTCTTAGGACTGGTGAGGCTTAGCCCATTGATTCCCAAACTGTTTACTAAGGTGATCCACCAACTGCATTTTGTCTTCTTTTTTGCAACCCACCCGTACGTATCTGCACCCTCTGCCCTTGCGCTGCAATGTGAATTCCAGCCCAGTGCAGAGGGGAAGCCGGGGCAAGGGGAGTTGGAGAGCGGCTCTAGTTCCACGGCACTAGGCTTAGCTGTAGCTCTCTGCTCCAGGTGTTACAACCTGGTACACAGTGTGTCAGCACCACTCAGGTTTGGAGGGCTGCCAGTGGCTCTGCGATCCCATGTGTCTGGTTGCAATCCCCAGACTGGGGAGCCAGGCCCAGCCACCCAGGACAGAAGCCACCACTGTGAGATGAGCATGGGACAGCCTCACTCTCCAGTCTCTTCCTCTCTGCACCTGGCTGGTAAAGTGTATGTTTGCCTAGTTCAAGGCACAGTGATGAGTAAACCTGATCCTGGACACAGTGATCCATCTTCCTGAGACTCACCATTTGGGAAACACTGGCTTAGATTCCCCTGATTAGGGGGCTACTCTCATTTCACTTATACCCAGAATTAGTCACAATGAATAAAGAGGTTTTTAACTAACAAACCCAAGAAAGAAACCAACAGGACTCCACTGGCCATCACATACAGTCCCCACCTAAAACCCCTCCAACGCATCATCAGGGATCTACAACCCATCCTGGACAATGATCCCACACTTTCACAGGCCTTGGGTGTCAGGCCAGTCCTCGCTTACAGACAATCTGCCAACCTGAAACATATTCTCACCAGTAACTGCACACCGCACCATAGTAACTCTAGCTCAGGAACCAATCCATGCAACAAACCTCAATGCCAACTCTGCCCGCATATCTACACTAGTGACACTATCACAGGACCTAACTAGATCAGCCACACCATCACCGGTTCATTCACCTGCACATCCACCAATGTAATATACGCCATCATATGCCAGCAATGCCCCTCTGCTATGTACATCGGCCAGACTGGACAGTCTCTACGGAAAAGGATAAATGGACACGCAAATTAGATATTAGATGCATTACAAAAAACTTGTAGCGGGCACTTCAAACCTCCCTGGCCACACGTAGCAGACCATAGGTCGGCCATCCTGCAGCAAAAAAACTTCAGGACGCGAGACATTCAAGAGAAAATGCTGAGCTTCATTCATCTGCAAATGATTACAACCATATGATCAGGATTAACGAAGACTGTGAATGGCTTAGCCATTACAAAAACCAGTTTTCTCCCTTTGGTTTTTACACCTCAACTGCTAGAACAGGGCCTCATCCTCCCTTATTGAACTAACCTCGTTATCTCTAGTTTGCTTGCTAGCATATATATACCTGCCCCTGGAAATTTCCACTACATGCATCTGATAAAGTGGGTATTCACCCATGAAAGCTCATGCTCCAAATGTCTGTTAGTCTATAAGGTGCTGCAGAATTCTTTGCTGCTTTTATAGATCCAGACTAACACGGCTACCCCTCTGATACATCTTCTGTCAGAGCTCCCGTGCCTTCCAACATAAGGGGTCAACGAACCCAGCCCAGATTCAGACTAACACGGCTGCCCCTCTGATACTTGAAATATTGACTTACCCAAGTTGGAAATCTTGTGTCCTTATAGCTGAGATGTAGCTTGGTTACAGAAGTTTTCTGTGTAATGCTGTATCAGTCTGATTTAGTGGTGATATGGCATACACTTGTGGGCATCCTGTGCAAAATGGAGCTGAGGTCAGGTATTTTAATGTCATTCATTGCAAGACATGGTTCAGGTGCTAGCTCAAACTTTGCACTTACTGACATGTTAAAATATAATTGTACTTATATTTATTAATAAAAAAATCCTGGGTGCTTTAATTTTTTTTGCAATGAATTATTTATGTTTTTAATGTGTACCTAGTATTTTTTTTCCGGAAAAGGTAAAAAGGAAGAAGAAAAGGTAGATGGTAGACATGACAATTTGAGATTTCTGTATAGTGGCTTGAATAATTCTTTGGATATATCAACATAGTTTTTTTTAAATCTGATGTTGCATGCATCAGTGTAATTAATAATTTTAATATGATTACAAAGGATTTTTTTTCACGCCTTGTCAATAATCCTAAAAGTGTTTTGAAAAAATCATTAAAATAAAGAAAAACAGTAAACACTCATGTGGAAAGTGCATGTGATCGTTTTGATATCAGGTATATGCTGTAACTTGACAACACTATTAATTCTGTGTAGATCTCTGCTGCATTTCCTTATCTAATACTTTGGAAACAAACAGCAAATACTGAAGTGCAAGAGCTGTTTAAAGAGTTCAGAGGGAAGCAATGTTCAGAGCAATCAATCACCTGCTAGGAAAAAAATTCCTCTGAATATGTCAAATTAATGTGAAAAGGCTATGGAGAAAATTAAATTGCTTCTTCCATGGCTCAGTGGGTGTGAGAGAGAATGCCAACAGGTGCATGGCTAGAATGTTTGCCTGCAACACAACTGTGCTGTGCAGACTGAAGTCTCTTTTTGTAGTATGGTGGGTCCATCCTGGTCCATGAGTGGCGCTCTGAAGTGCTATGCTATGACAATAACAACAAAAAAGTTTAATTCTTAATTTAATTTTTATTTTATTTTGTATATTTTTTTAGGCTAACATAGATGTTTATTTTTGAGCATGTTTGCAAATGTACAGCTATTTAAGTTGTCTCACTTGTGGGGAATGACAATCATTACTCACTGAATGGCTCTAATAGAGGGGTAGCCGTGTTAGTCTGGATCTGTAACAGCAGCAGAGAACCCTGTGGCCCCTTATAGACTAACAGACGTACTGGAGCATGAGCTTTGGTGGGTGAATACCCACTTCGTCGGACGCCTGCACATATTCACCCAGGACAGCTCATGCTCCATACGTTTGACTATCTCTAGACAGTCTCAAGCACTGCTTTTCTTTGCCTCCCTTCCGTCATCGGGGTGTGTGTTCACCCACAGCCCCTAGGAGGTGAAATCAGCAGCACCCACTGGTTACAAACTTACAGCCTCAAGCCTCCAGCTAACCCAGACCGAGCGCGGAGAGCTCGGCCCTCGCTGACTACAGCCCCCAGCATGCACTGCTCGCCAGGCTCCGAGCGAGGCCGGGGCGGGGGAGGGGGACTTTCGGGCCCCAGTGCATTCTGGGACGTGTAGTCTTTGCCGGTGATTCAGGACCGCGAGAAGCATGCCAGCCCCGTTGCATGCTGGGACGTGTAGTTCGCGCCTGTCTCCACCGCACTCTGACGTTCGGGACGCGCGGCGATGACGATCTTCTGAGCCCTCGAGCGTTCGTCTCCTTAGCGACGATGTCCGCGCGGCGGGGTCGGAGCCCGCTGCAGAGGGCTCAGCGGCGCGGCCGCGAGCTGCGGCAGCAGGTACCGCCCGTCCCGCGCACCCCCGCCCCGAAGCTACAGCGCGGGGAGCGGCGCCCCCTGCCAGTGCGGCGGGGGTGATCCACTCTGGGCAGGGAGAGCGGCGCCCCCTGCCGGCGGGGTGTGAGGGATCCACTCTGGGCAGGGAGAGCGGCGCCCCCTGTTGCCGAGGTGTGGGGAGCTCCACTCTGGGCAGGGGGAGCGGCGCCCCCTGCCGGCGGGGTGTGAGGGATCCACTCTGGGGAGGGGGAGTGGCGCCCCTTATTGGCGGGGCATTGAGGGTTCCACTCTGGGGAAGGGGAGTGGCGCCCCTTATTGGCGGGGCATGGAGGGTTCCACTCTGGGCAGGGAGAGCGGCGCCCCCTGCTGGCGGGGTGTGAGGGATCCACTCTGGGGAGGGAGAGTGGTGCCCCCTATTGGCGGGGCATGGAGGGTTCCACTCTGAGGAGGGGGAGTGGGGTCCCCTGCTAGGAGGTGTGGACGCTCCACTCTGTGCAGTTGAAGTGGCGTCCCCTGTTGGCAGGGTGGGGGATCTGGTCTGGGCAGGAGGGGTGGTGCCCCCTGCTGGAGAGGTCGTCGGGGGGATCTAGTCTGGGGAGAGGGAGCGGTGCCCCCTCCTGGTGGGGTTGGTGGGATCCAGTCTGGGTAGACTAAGTGATGCCCCGATGTTGTGGGTGTGGGTTGGGAACAACTGTTCTTTGACATCTGAGCTACTGAGCCTATCTGCCCAGTGCTGTGCGCCTCTGAATGCTGGACTCTTACCGTGCAGGTGGATGCATTGCTTGCTGACAGCAAGGAGAGGGGGCCCCTAGACCCTGCGAAAAAAAAGTACCTTTTTCAGAGGTAATTAATCCTAACAGTACACACTGCATAGAGCCGAAGCGCACTGCTATATCTGAAATCTAGGCTGAGGAGGTAATATTTGTGTGATGCACTATTAGCTATCTCATAGCTAATCAGTTTATCACTGAGAGATAACTGCAGCTGGTTTTGATAGAAATTTTCCTAATCAGTTTTGTTGATAAATTCATCTTCAGTGATGTGAGGGATTCCCATATAAATGAATTACTAGCTGGCAGAGTAGACTAGTGGGCTGGGAGCCAGGAGACATGGGTTTTAGTCCCAGTTCTGCCACTGACCTCCTATGCAGCCTTGGTCAAGCTGTTTCACCTTTCTGTTCCTCTTTTCCCCACCCATAAAAATGAAGATAATGTACTGTCCTTCCTATGTATCTTTCCTTTACTTTGGACTCCCAAGTCAGACAATGGATTGGAAAGGGTAAAATGTGGGAGGTTGATGTTAACTCTCGCACACTGAACATATGCATAAACAAAAATATTATACACATTTAGGCCCTGATCCTGCAAACTGTTACGCATGTGCTTAACTTTACTACGGTGGGTAGTCCCACTGAAATCAATAGGACTATTGTTAGCAAAATTAAGCACATGCAGAAGTATTTGCAGGATCAGGGATTCAGACGCCTAATTAGTACTTGACTGTGTGCACTATTAGTGGACACCTATGGTACTACATAAATCATAAAGGACTTAAAAATGGCATATAATTATGTGTATGAGTGAGTTAAGGCTGCCCCATGAATCTTAGATTTTTAATATCTTACTAGAAGCCTTTTACATTTAATTTTCTGTTAAAAAAGAGAAGATAATCACCTGTGACACTATGGTGTAGTACAGCTGGGTTTGACGTTTTTACCTTGTGTGTATTGGTAAACAACCTAGTTGCAGTACCTTGCAGATCATATTCTGCATCAGTGCAATTATATAGCTTAAAACTTACTATCAAGTTTTTCTACACATCCACAGAACCATTTTTTTTCTTTCAAAATGACAGTTTTGAAAAAACCTATTCAACTCTCCGCACCAGAAAGCATCACTGAGAACTATTCACGTATGCAGTGAAGATTTAAAATCAGCCTTTTAGAAATGAACAAGTCTCAAAAAGGTCTTATGCTACTTAACTTTAAAAATATTTTTTTATGTTCAGAGAATGTGATAATTGCTGGATAGAATTTCTGCTGTAAAGGCTGTAGCTCAAGTGTAAGGTTATTCCTTATTATTTAACAGAGCAAGGCCCCAATCTTGTTGTGTAGGGCACAGGCAGATTGCTGCACCTGCGTGTGCCCCATGGGAGTCAGCAGGATTTGATGCAGGTGCAAACAGTTGGCTTGTGTGCTACACAGTGCAGAATTGGGGCAAAACTTCCAGTGCACCCTTCAGTAAAATATATTAGATAAAATATTTGTTAAACAAGTACATTTGCTCAGGACAGAATCAAAATATTTTTAGTAATACAATGAGACCCCTTTAAACACACTTTTATTCTGATGTGCTTAAATGATGTCTTTTTGACAGGTTTATACTGTGCAAGAGAAAAAAAGGAGTTTGAAACTGATAGTATGATAGAGTTCTATTTGTGGTGGTTAGCCCTGGCAGGCATAGTATATCTTCTATGCAGTGGATTGACCACTTTGCTCAGAGAAAAAGTAGCACAAAACAGTAGCAGAGAAATGTACTCTGTTCATAGGAAAGAGAGCTTGAGTAAATGAATTTCACATGTATTACAATATCATGGGCTGAGTCCAGCCATCATTTCTCTCTCTAGTCATAATGCAATTCTTGTGGAAATTATTCCAGCCAAAGTTCTGAGGCACCTCCATATGTGGCTTCATTGTGTGGAAAAAGACATATGGATGCCATGTGGCTTGCTCTCTTTTAAAAAAATTTTTTTTTTAAGTTGTAATCTCTTTCTGCTTGTGTGTCAGATGATGTTGGCTTTAGCCTACCATGAGACAAATACTTGTTTCTTCTTATGTGTTATTTACGTAGCACCCTAGATGCACACAGAGAATTTAGGAAGACAAAGTTCCTGTTCTAAGGAGCTTAAAATCTAAGGTTCTGATCCTGGATGAATCCAGATCCTTGCACCTGTGAAAAGCTCCTTCGCCTATGGTTTTGCAAACACTTACATGCTTAACTCTGTGCACTTGAGTAGCCCGACTGACTTCAGTGGGACTATTCATGTTTGTAAAGTTACATATGTACATAAGTGTTTTCAGGTTCAGGGGGCTAACTTACATGTTTCAGAAATTGTACACAGTTTTAGTCATTTATACAGCAGAAGAGATCATACAACCTTTGTCATCTGTTTTCAATATAGATGTATGGAGTTGAAGAAATCAGTGGATGAAAACACATCTGTTCTTCAAAACTTGAAAAAAGTAAGTTGTGAGGTTAAAGCATTTCCTATTTTCCCAAAATAAATTGTACAGAATGTTCAGAGAATGGTAATATTCTTAGATTGTAAGTTCTTCAGCACAGGCACCATCCCTAACTTTTTGTATAGCAGCTAGTCTGTCTGGGCTCTGATCTTGACTGAGGTGCTTTGGGATTAGTCTAATATTAAATAATATATTTTTCTGCATGCCTTATAATGAAAAGTTCTGTGGTTGAAGAATTTCTTAGCATTACTTAATATTCCAGTGGGTTTTTTTAATAGGAAAAAATCATGGAATTGCAGAATAAGAATATAGATTTTCACCCCCCTCTTGGCGAGATGAAAGATCTAGAAAAATGTTAAGGAAACTGCATAGTAATAGATTTCAGGACTGATATTATCTAAACAGGAAATGGGAAAATGGCCATCCCCATGCTTAGTTACTTAAATGATATCAAGGCAAGAAGCTAGAACATATTGATCAAACAAGACGTTAAAAGTAGCTGAGAGCACTAAGGCCTGAATGCGTTTAATCCTAATACTCCTCCTCCCCTCCCCACCTCACCTCACCTCACCTCTGGCTGTTCTAGTTAACTCACCGGAGGGCCTGATCCGGTAGGTGGCCTCTGGGCATGCCTACTGGATCAGGCCCTGCATATGACTTAGGTAGCTGAATACTTATCTTCCCCTGGTTTGTGAATTGTTCTGGGGGCTTAGGCAGAAGATAGGTGCCCAGATGCTTACAGGGAGGCAGTACTGCGCAAGCCCAGAGGTGGAAACATAGGTGCCTAAGGAACTTTAACTGCAAAAACTTAGGTGCTGAGTAAATTTAGGCACCTGCAGGATTTGGTGGTGGTTGTGCATTGCAGTGGTGCCAAAACAAGTATTTTGGTGCCTATCCATTTGTGCATTCTGGTATAAATGATTAGCAAACACAATTTAGCTGAGGGTTTAGCTTCGTTTGACTCCTTCAGCAGTTTGGTGTATTCTTCTTTCTTAGACTGATGAGCCTGCACCTGTGGGGAATTATAATCAGAGAAAAGAGGAGGAAGAAAAACAATTGTTCAAACTCTCTCAGCAGCTCCAGAAACTTGCTGCAGTCCTGAGTCAGGACAACGTGACCAAGGGTTATACTTTGTAAGTAGTATAAACAGGCAAATACATTTTAATTAGCTTATTCAGAAATATTAGGGAACAGATGGCTTATAAAAATGTATTAATTTGTACAGCTGAAACAGACTCATTCTCATATGAGAGAAGATGAAGCTAAAATACCAAAAAATTCCATATAAACTGTTCTGAAATGTAGTCACTATAGCATTCATAGCCTTTTCATTTTTGTCTTTTTATAGTATGTCCCAGACATTGAAGCATAGGCCACTGCTCACTTATTCCCTCAGAGAAAACCTTTCTTCTCTGTGTCCCAAACGTTCTAGCACCAAGAACAAAGAGGCACCAGTGGAAGCACAAGTTGCTAAACTGGAGAGCTGTGCCATGGGAAGGAGGTTTCTCTGGTGTCCCTGGAGGCGAGAGCCCTCTTTGCACTCAGGGAAAATTGAGGCTCAGGAATTTGGAGAGAGAAAAATAAACCAAAACATAAAAAGAGCCAGACCTGACTGAAAGGCAGGGAGAGGCACATAAAAGAATAGTGTAAGCAGGTAGGCACTGCGCAGGCTGAAGAGCCAGAATGGTGGCTGAAGATGCACAGCTCCTGTAGGGAGCAGTTTTGTTGACTGCAGACAAGAAGGATCTGACTAGAAGATTCCAAGGGCTGTGGTTAGGTCCAAATTAGAATGTAACCATCAGGGGTTGGGAAAGAGTGTTTATCTTTTGGACTGCAACCCCTGGCCATAGGGACCACTGTATACCTTTAGAGTCTGAGAATTTCTGCCTCTTGTGCTAGGAAGCTGGGACCAGGAATGAGAACCCTGCTGCAAGGTAACTTCAGAGATGCGAAATGACAAGGAAAGTAATTCTCATTTATATTCTGTAGAATAATCTGGAGATGATCCATTAAAATAAGAAATTGTGGTAAACGTGGGGTATCGTTTATCTTGTGCAGAGATGGGAAATGTCAAAATAGTCCTCAAACAGAACAGGAAAATGAGGAAGAGGAGGATGAGGATGAAGAAAGTAGTGTAGAGGAAGATGCTGAAGAGGAGGAGGATGAAGAAGAGGATGACGACGATGAATTGGAAGATCAACCAACAATTAAAGAATGTATCACGGTTGGTGATTTTGTTGCTCAGCAGGAAGGGGATCTCACATTTAAGGTACATATATCTTTGAAAATATTATAAAATGTGTCTGAACAGATACTGCATCCTCTGAATATCAAATAACTGTGTATATTGATGGCTCAGAACTCTGGTTAAAAAACTTAATGCAAATCCACTGCTCTCTCCAGTCCCTCCTTTCCAATTGCCCATCTTTTCTTCTAGACCAGGGGTTCTTGAACTGGGAGTCGTGACCCCTCGGGGGGTGGTGAGGTTATTTGGTGGGGGATCTCGAGCTGTCAGCCTCCACCCCAAGCCCGGCTTCGCTTCAAGCATTTATAATAGTGTTAAATATTTTTAAAGTGTTTTTAATTTATTAGGGGGAATCTCATTCAGAGCTTGCTGTGTGAAAGGAGTCACCAGTACAGAAGTTTGAGAACCACTGTTCTAGACACGTCATCTTGTCAGACTATCCTGTCTATACAATATAGTGCTTCTGGAGTAATCCTCATATCCAGCTGCTCGGAGCACATCCAGTTCCCTGCACTTGCTGCTTATTTTTTTTTCCACATCAAATTCAAGCTCCTTATGCACATCTTCAGATCTCTACATAAATCTCAGCCCTTCCTGTGTCCCTCTTAAGTCTCTTTCTTTGTTGCTCTCTTTGTTTCCTTTTCCCACTCTTGCCATTGTACCTTTCATGTTCCCTTAAACTTGGGGTAGCCTCTTATTTTTGTCCACTGAGCATTCCTCCATACTCCTTTAATATCCATTTTCCCATGAATGCTTTCTACACTGGTCTTAACAAAGACTCACCAACACCTCCACTATCTGATGTCCTATCATATGTTCCATCTTAGATTGTGAACTGTTTAGGGCTGGGCTGTATCTTATCTTTGTTAAAGAACAGTGTGTGTGTGCTTCAAAAATGGTTAGTAATCTCTGGTTGGAAATGTTGTGATGAAGCTTTTTCAGACTACTGTTTGGAGCAAAGCAGTCAAGAAAACTCCTTACAGATGCACACTTCACTGTGAAATCTGTCTGTGCTTTTAAAAACACTTTAACAAACTGAAGAATGCCAAAGCCCGAACTAACATGGTGGGGCTATGAGCTACCATGTGGCACATGGGTATTTGGGTCTCGGTCTCTTGTTTCTGGCCGTTTGAGTGTGAAGAACCATCTAGCAACCACTCCTTTTGACTCAGAAGCATATTTGATAGATGAGCTCTGAAAGGAGCCTTTGTGGCTAGAATCTGTAAGCTTAAGTATCTTTGTTTACATTTCCCCAAAATCTACTGAGCCTTCAAGAGCGGCTGAGCAAGAGGAAACCTTGGAGGCATATTCTGAATGGTTGGCCTATAACTCTACTGAAATGGCTTATAAATTTTGTTTCTTATCTAAAAATAATGTTGAGCTTTTACCACCACTGGATATCAGGAAAAAGTAAACTAGTTCACTAAAACTGCAGTTGTTTCAAAGAATTCGTGATAAACCAGAATATGAAATTGTCAGGGTAAACCAGTCCTACATAAACATTAAGATTTAAGAACAAATTAAAAGACAGTTGCATTTTATTCTAAAAGACAGAATGTGGCCGACAGTTGTTCCATGAGTAATTTTTAAACATCTGAATAATCAATGCATTTGTCTCTTTTCTTCTCTCTCTCCGCCCACCCCACATTACTGAAGAAAGGTGAAGTGTTGCTCATACTTGACAAAAAGCCTGATGGTTGGTGGATTGCTACAAATTCCAAAGGGGAGAGAGGCCTTGTTCCTAAAACCTATCTCATGGTTAGTACGCTTCCATCTTCTTCCTTTGTATTTGTACATCAGAAATATGATGAGTGAGAGTGTATAAAGCTACAAATGGTTAGCAAAGCATTTTTTCTCACTTCACAAAGATAAATTATATTGCTGTTAATTTTTTGTAAACAAAAGCAGAACCCTTGAAACATGAGCTTTGACATGAGCTTTGACATGCTGTGAATACTTAGTAGTGCTATAGAGTAATTCATATTCTGAGCTTAAAGAACACTTTCAAAAGCTCCTTTTAACTTTGTGCCAAAGTTTTTGTGCCCCTTGAAGACTTATTTAGGTGCATACATGGCATTTGTGCACTTAATTTGGGTAGATGTTTAATGAGAAAACATGTTGCACACATTTGCATTTAGATAACCCACTTGGGTAGATCGAGTCCTGCTTGAAGTCTGGCCTTTTGTATCTTGTTGCATTGCACTGGTGGCTCTCTTTTGTGAGAGAGCCTTGCGGGGCCAAATCACAGCACATCAAGTAGCTATGATTACTTTGTACTTCAAGGTTCAGGTTCATTTTTCTCTCTGAGGAGGCTTGCTCTGGAAATGAGCTCTCTTATTTACTATTTTAAGAGGCAAAAACTTGCTGCCATAAAAAATATAAACGTATTGATGTTAGCTGCAGAACCAAGGATCACATCATATTCTCATTGTACCCTGTAGATGTCAGTCATTTTGTTCCCTGACCATTAAAACCGGCTAAGCCCCTCTTCTGCGCTATTGAGACATCATGATGAGTGCTCAGACTGTTTTTAAAGTCTGAACTATGAAGTAGGTAAAACACTTGACAACTTTAACCCTGAATTACAGGCGTGCAATAAAGGAGTTGGCCAAGAGCCAAGTGAAGAGGAAAGTGAGGAAGACATAGAGGTGGTTGATGAAACAGCAGATAAGACTGAAATTAAAAGAAGGTAAAATGAGGTTGTATTGGAGGAAATGAAGTGAAATGTAACCCCTTCCTTGTCATCTTTATTTTTTTTAACGTGGGTGGTAAATTATTTGAAATGCAATACTTTGTCAGTTATCTTTTTCTTGGTCTGTAGCAATGGCTTTTTCAGTACAGGGGCAGCTGAATTTATTGTGCAGATTTCCAGTTTGAACTTTGCTTTTAACTTCCAGTCATTTCTTTATTGTGTAGATTTCCAGTTTGAACTTTGCTTTCAACTTCCAGTCATTTCTTTCTTTACTAGGGTTTTTTTTCCCCCCTCATAAAACCAAAGAGTGGCTGCTGTCCTAACTTCATAAACCACTCCACAGAGTGCAAAATAGTAATGTGTTTCCCAGCTACCTGTTGATGGGCACATCCACCTGATGTACTAGATTTCCATCATTCAGCGACAGATACATGTGTTTTATAGATATAGTAATTGTTCATTATGCATCCGTATGCTGGAAATGGATTCATATTGTTTTACTTTATGGTATCCTTTTATTTCCCACCCTTCCTACAGAACAGATTCTCACTGGAGTGCTGTTAGAAAAGCTATCACAGAGGTGGGTATATTTCTTGTGATATTACATTAATGTTGTAATGTAAGTGTAATTTGTGGCTACGCTATTTCTCGACAAAGCAAGTTCTGTCAGTGTGGTATAGCAAAATGGGAGGTTGTGTGTGATCATCCGTTAGGTCAATCTGAGGATGTTTTGTGCTGAGAGGCCAAAATAGCTCTTAAATACCTTAGGGGAACAGGTGACTGAATCCCAAGGTTTGTGTGTTTTCCTTTGTGATTGCTTGGCTTGGGATTGGAAGTTAGGATAAGGACATAAGCTAGTTGGTGGTTAATGAAAATTGCAGCAAATTTAGAAAAAAAAACAACCTTATGTTTTGAGCAGAATAATACCATTGATGTGTTGGCAACCATGGGAGCTGTTCCTGCAGGATTCCGACCATCAACTCTCTCCCAGCTCTTAGAAGAAGGTAAGATTCTCTTGCAGTAATTTCAGTGCAGGATTCATTATCATCTGTGATGAGTTTCTGATCCAAATTACTAGTCTGTTAAGAACAGTCTCTTTCATCTTAAATTATTCATGATTGGTTGCCCATACTGGTTGTATATGACTCAATAGTGTGTAAGAGTCTTCTTTATTCATCTGGGGTGAAATCCTGGCTCCATTGAAGTTAATGGCAAAACTCCCTGTGACCTTGATAATTTAACCCCTGGAAGGAGAGAAATCTCCAAGACAGTTCCTGTAGGCAGTGTAGAATAAGAATACTAAAACCGCTTTTTCCCCTCCCCTGCCACAATTTCTGTAGCCATGGCTTAATTGTGGATTTAATTCCTTTAAGCTCGAGAGGGCACTTGAAGAATGTGATTGCAATGTTTTTTATTAGTTATACTTTTTGTTTTCCTTTTGTCCTAAGAAATAAGATGGTGTGGTTAGAAACTGCTGTGTTCCATAGATGGATGTTTCCCTGTAATGATGAAATCTATAACTAAATTGAATCTATGCCATTAGGAGAGATGGGTGAGTGAGTGTAAACAATATAATAAAATGTTACAACGTTGTTTTTCTAGGAAATCAGTTTCAAGCCAGTTACTTCATACAGCCTGAATTGACTCCTTCACAACTGGCTTTCAAAGACCTAATATGGAACCCTGAAAAAGACACTGTAAGTAATTTCTGTTGATAAAGTTCTGAATGCTGTCGCTTTTAGGATAGATGACCAGAGTCTTTAGATGAAGACGTCCAGAGCCCAGAAAACAAATACCATGTTGTTCGTAAATATTGAAGTAAGATAAATGTTAACATACTTCTGTGTCACGCCAGGGCATTCCAGGCAGTAGATATTATCCCATCCTACTAGCTGACAACCAGAACATCGAAAGAAACGTGATGTCAGACCCTAGATAAGAGCCAGTTACAGCTGAGCATACCTGTTGCTTTCCTGTCTTCCAGGTGAAACAGCTGAACTAATCTTTTAGTTAGATCTTAAACTTTTGTCTGACATTGTGAAATCCTTTGGTTCAGTTAAGTAGTTGTTCTTCACTGTGAGGTTTTGGTTCATTTTCTAACATAACTTTGCAACATCACTTGAATATTGGAGTGGCAAAAATGCATGTAAGTCAGGCATTTAGAAGAGAGTAGCTCAGAAAACTGAAATGCCAGACTTCCTACTGGGTCTTTGCTTTGTTATCAGTGGGAGAACCTACTGTTTGCCACATTAAATTAACTTGCATCTTCCACGTTATGGATGTGAATTACAATACAATGTCATTGTCATAACATAAAAGAGGTGATCTGCACCAACCATTCCAGCTTACAGTGGATAGACAGGATGTTCTCAGCCCTGTGTCTTGTCTGAGGGTACATTATAGGACACAGACTCCTGGTACATGTTCTAGATGGACATGGAAGAGTGTTGAACTTGGCCTGTATCTGGAGCGTGGGTCTGTGGACAGAACTGAAGAGTGAGTGGGTGGAGTGGTGTATCTTGCCCACTGTGGCATGGTAGATCAACTTCAGAGGTTTGTCATTATTAAAAACAAACTGTGTTGTGCAAATAAGTGGTCTTTGTCCAGCCTTAACTGTAACTTGACAGTGCTTTTTGCCAGAGCTTGTTAGATGGCTTTTTATAAAAATACTTTTTGATAACTTGGTGGAGGTGAAATAGAGCTGGTCTCAAGCCAGACCCTGGTAGACCTATGTCCATAAAAGCACCATCATACTTAACATTTAATTAGCACACTAGTTGTCTGAGCAGAACGGTTAAGAGCTGAATGGCATGGAGACTGACTGTTGTCCCCTAGAGAGGGTCTCTGCACAAAAGGGTTGAGATATTGCAGAAAAGCTTTGCTGTGCGCACGCGCACACACACACAATTATACTATATTTAGGACAACCATATAGATTTAATTCTCTGTTTTATTATTTTGTCTGCTTCACAGATTCAGCCAAGACCAACTCGAGTATCACTGATTTTAACTTTATGGAGTTGTAAAATGATTCCTCTTCCAGGAGTGAGCATACAGGTTCTCAGTAGACATGTTCGACTCTGTCTTTTTGATGGTAACAGGGTGAGTTGCTCTAATGCAATAAAATATAACATTCCAGACACCGTGAAGTTAAAACATGATATATTTAAGGGATTTCTGAATGAATTTAAAATGGTCACATTTGGGCTGCCTCTTACTATGGCTAAAATTTTCAAAAGTGCCTAAGTGATGGAGGAGGTTAAGTTCCATTTTTAAAAGTGACTGAAACATTTAGGAGCCCAAATCTCATTGAAAATCAGCGGGACTTGGACTTCTAAATGCCTCAGTCACTTTTGAAAATGGGACTTAACTTCTAAGTCACCTAGGTTCTTTTGAAAATTTTACCCTAGGGCCCCAATTTCATCTAACCCATTTATGATGCTTTTTACACACAAGAAACAGATCTGCTGAGTACGTGCTATTTTTTTTACAGTTAACTTTTTGGAGTACAATTGTACTTTCATCTTAATTGCAGTTTACACACCTTGAAAAAGTAATATGGAAATGAAATATATAAACTTACTATAACTGGGATAAGTTCAGAGACTTTTTTTTTAAAAAAGAGCTTTCTGTAAACTCACGTTATTTTAGTAAATTCTTAATGCAGATTTATTTGTTCGTCTAGAAAGCACCAAGCATACTTATACCATTGTATAAATTATAGACAAAACATTAGTTTCTTAAATCCAGATGAATAAAAATTTTATAATCCAGAGTTGCAAAATTCTGAAAATCTTTTATAATCTGCCACCAACCTCTGTGGAGTCCTCAGAGTTCAGAGGAACTCTCCTCATTCATTTCACCCCACTATTCTCACCTCTACGTCAAATGAGATATGTTCATGACTGAAAGAGTGTCACATTGCACCTACTGCAGCTGCTACTAAGTTGCTAGAAGCATTGCTAGAGAGGCTGTGCTTGGTGATTCTTCTTTCAGGGAATGTGATTCCTCTGCAGTGTTCTTAACATGACCTAGCTAAGAAGGGTGAAGGACAGACATGGTCTGATCCTGCATTGCAATGCAGAGTGCTGGACTAGCCTTGCATGATCCTATATTTTCTTAGAGCTACATAATTTTCCAGAACACTAGTTTTTAATATTTTCCTCACCATAATTCCCTATCTCATTTTAGGTACTGAGTAACATTCATACAGTTAGAGCTGCATGGCAACCTAAAAATCCCAAGACATGGACTTTCTCTCCACGGGTAGGTATATAGCATAGCAAATGGACTTGGCCAGTATGTGTGTGTATCTGCTAGATGTAATACAGCATACTTAGATGTTGTCAGCCAATAGGTTCATCTCACTTTTAGTCTTACATTTTCTTCGTATATTAGAAAGGTAAAAATGGGACTGATCTGTACAGTGCCTGAGGCATTTAGCTCTCAAAAGCATTAGCTCTGAATGAAGAGCCATATCTTGGAAACACTTGCTATCGAGTATAGTACTTAGTACCCAGTAATCCCAGCGACTTCATGGTGATAAAGCACAATGCTTGGTGGTGTTTGCCGGATTGGGCCCTAACACCGCATCTCTGTTGGCTCACTTTAGTCAACACTGTTGGAATTTCTCTCGACCAACAGATCTGACCAATACATTTTCAGTTTGGGTCAGTTTGATGTTGATGATAATACCTGGCAGTCTCTACCCATAGATCTCAAAACCTTCTACAAAATACAGTAAATGTTGTAAGGCCCGCAGCTGCACCGCCTCAGAGAGGAGCCGTTAAGGTTTTATTAGCTAATCAGGACTGGGTTAGGTGTAGGCTTGGCAGAATTCCATTTTTTTTCAGTTTCAACAATATTGATTTTTATTTTTTTTTTCAATTCTTAATTATTTTTATTTTTACAGTTGTGGGAAATTAATGGAGGATAGTGTTGGGGTTTGGGAGGAGCCATTCAGCAGCAGGATGGCCTCCCCCATGATTGAGGGCTTTTCCTTTTCCTCCCGGGCCTGTCCAGGGGGTCTCTGCTCTGGCCAGCCAAGACCATAGCCTTCCCCATACCTTGCATCTGCAGGGATCCATTGTCACCAGCTCTGTAGTCCCATGACAGCAGGACAGCAGAGAGCTCTGTGCTGCTGTGGGGCCAGTGACATGCCATTCTCGCAGGCACAAGGTGCACGGGGGAGGATGTACTTGTGCTGGCTGTTGCCTATGGATAATTTTTTTTGTCGATTTCAGTGTGAAGTTGATATCGACATTTCACAACTGTCAATTTAAATTGAATCCTGCTAAATAAAGTTGTGTGTGTACCAAGGAAATGCTGTGAGGAATGGGTGTTAGTTATTCAGCAGGAGGCACTCTGTGCTTGGAATCAGTATAAACTTGAACACTAGAATGTGTTATTAGCAATGGAAAGGAGGAGAGTGCTGCTGTGAATAAACTTCCTTGTATTTTCGTTATCACAGCTTATGACTGATAACCCGCCTTATCACTGTACGCTGTCAAAGAACTGTTGTATGTTAACCCCAGTGGTGGCTGTGTTTCTCTGGTGGGCAAAATCGTCTCTTATTTGTAAAATGCTTTGAGAGCCGATCATTACTAAAGGAGTTAATTTTACAGATTAGCAGCATTTTATGGAAAAACAGAATGATAATAGTATTTTTTGCCTTAAATTGAATCTTTTTAGTTAAAAGAAAGTGATGAATAATGAAATTGAGTCTTTTACAGAAGATCCTAGAATCAATGTGTTCAGATTTTTTTAAAAATTGGAATCTTGAAGATCTACACTCTCATCTTATTTTTGTTTTAATTTATTAGGTAACAGGCATCTTACCCAGCCTGCTTGATGGTGACTGTTTCATCAGGTCCAATTCTTCATCTCCAGACATTGGTATATTATTTGAACTTGGCATCACTTATATTCGGAATGTAAGCATATAAAGATGGATACATTTTCAAAATTGAATGTTTTATTATTAACTTCCAGAATCTCAACATCAAACAATCATAGTACAATAGAAAACTTCTTGTTTTTTATTTTTCCTTGGCTTTACTAGTTTTTTTTAAGTGATTTTTAGTGCTAGTCAAATGTTAGATTGACAGCCGTGGAAACTGAAGTCCTGTTAATCCATGGAAAAGGCACAATGTCCATCTCACCCCACCCGCTACCATCTATGGAGGAATAGAAAGGTAGTTTTCACACCTTGTTTAGTGATCAGAACACTTTTCTCTTTCTGATCACTGGTCATCAGAAAGTTTTACTTGTCCTGAAAGCATTTTTACTGGTCTTCCAAAGATCTGACATGCATTGTGATTTATTAAGGACCAATTTCTTATCATTCTGGTTATCATCTTGCTTTCCCCATTGCCTTCCAATTTTGATGTGATTAATAGCTCATAATCAAATTGTTCAAGAATAATCTTTTATATAATTTGAAAGCTGAAATTGCAAACTCTTTAAAAAATGTACAATATACTGGTTTCTAGCTCTAGTGGTTACTATCTGTCTGATTTGGTACTTATAAGGATTGAGACTAGAGAGTGATGTTATCAGAGGCGTGAGCTCCCATTAACTCAGATATAAAAACAAATAATTACACCACTGCAAAGCAGAAATTCTTCGCGTTCATTTTGGATGGTTCATGAAATATTGGCTCTGAAGAATCACTTGTTCCTCTGTCTAACAGTACTTTTTGCCATTGTTTCAGAGCAGAATATAGCAAGTTCAACACAGGTCATATAGTCCCTTTCTGCTGAGTCACCACATTAACTGTGATTTTTTTCCCCTGTAGCAGGTATAATTTCATGGTCTAGGTCGAAGAGAATTGTCTATATAGATAGACTAGCTCTGTGTCTTTTGATCATTGGGGGTCTGAAGGGGTCTGTTGGGGAATGATGGCCTTCATTATGCTATTTATCTAGTCAGGATTTTATTAAGGATGTGTGTCTAGGGTATGATTGTACAAGGGCTAGCGTTTGTGCAAACACCCTATTGGTCTTAATAATACCTAGCTCTTGTGTAACACTTTCCGTCTGTTGATTTCAAAGCACGTTTTACAAAGAAGGTAGGCATCAGTATCTCCATTTTACACATGGGAAAACTGAGGCACAGAGAAACAAAGTGACTCCCCCAGGGTCACCCAGCAGGCCAGTGATGGAGCAGGGAATGGGACTCTGGAATCCTGAGTCCCAGTCCAGTGTTCTATCCACCAAGTAACACTGCCTCCATTACAAGTAAAATATTCTAGTGTTTGTGGTCACTAATATTATAAAAATGGTTGTTATAGATTGATAAGCTTCACTCAGTTAATTTTTTTTCTCAGAGCATTGCTAAAGGTTGTTTGGAGTCTTTATCACTATGCATTTCCTTATTGAGGGCATGTCTACATGGTGCAGCAAAGTATGCCAGAGGAGTGAGGGGTGAGATATGTGAAGTGCAGTAATGCGTTGCACTCTACCCTCCCCATGTAGACCCTGCCGGTGTGCTCTAAAAGGTACCTAGTTTGTGTTAACCTAGTCATGTTAACCCAGTGTGCTTTGTTGGTGCTGCGTAGGCAAGTCTTTAATGTCTTGCTTTCTTTAGAAATAATCTTATCTTTGCATTTCCTGGCTTTCTAAAGCTTGTTGTTGGTTTTTTTTTTTAATAAATTACAACATTTTTGTAAGGTTTTTTAACTCTTAAATTACTGTTATGAATTCTCAACCTCAACTCCAGTTTAACTGGTGGTGATTGTTGTTTGTCTGGTAATGTAATTTCAAATGCCTGTGGGTCAGTGGATTTGTTGTTTGTATTTTTTTAAGTTCACTGTAGACTAAGGGTAACTTCGGACACACAATTGGACAGATATTTTCATGTGGTAATAACTGCACAGTTGTCTAGTTCCAGCCCAACCTTTATTTGAAAATCAGGCCCATAATCTCTATTTAACGTTTTGTTTGCATGCAAACACATACATAACACACACAAGGTTAGGGCAAATGACACTCAAAATGTTGTGATCAATACCCAAGCCCCTGAAATTTTCAAGATATATTTACATAGTTCTGGAACCTTTCGTATTTTTAAGGGAGATCTTTTAACCATGGTTCCACAAAATGTCATTCATCTGTTAGGTTTTCTATTTTTAGCTGGCTGAGTAAGAAGTTTTATTCTTCTCTTACTTTCTAGTCAACTGGTGCAAGAGGAGAGTTAAGCTGTGGCTGGGCATTTCTAAAACTCTTCGACTCCAGTGGAATTCCAGTTTCTTCCAAGTAAGTTGGCTGTATTTTCCTCTCAGAGTATGAGATTTCTTTTTTAAACTCATACTTTTGCTTGCATTTTTGATGTAAATTTTTTTGTTGCAGTTAGCAGTAGAACTGGAATTTCACATGTATTAACTGTATATATAAGGGCTTGTGTATTTAATTGTAGAAAAGTTAATCAGATTTGGAATTCTAATATTCAGGTGATCTGGAACTTCTAATCAGCATGTTTTTGTTCTAACTATCCATCCCTCAAAGGCTCAAAATTAAGTATCCAAAAACTGGAATGCAAATGTATTTTGCAAATCTTTGTTTACAGCATGATTGTTTTTTATCTAGATTACTACACAGATATGAAATTAAGTGGAAAAAAATTAAAAATCCAATTTATTGATCCCCATTGACACTCAGTTCATATTTTTGCATTTATCTTGGTCTAGACAGTGAAAATCAATTTGGTCACTTTAACTTTTTCATAGATCCATAGTCTATAAGGCCAGAAGGGACAACTGTGATCATCTAGTCCATAGAACTTCCCTGGATTAATTCCTATTGGAACTAGAGAATTTTTTTCAGAAAAATATCCAATCTTGATTTTAAAATGGTCCGTGATGGCAAATCCACACAACCCTTGGTAAATTGTACCAATGGTTAATTAACCTCACTTAAAATTCTACACCTTGTTTGCAGTCTGAGTTTGTCTAGCTTCAACTTCCAGCCTTTGGATCTTGTTAAATCTTTGTCTGCTGGACTGAAAAGACCATTATTGAATTTTTGTTCCCCATGCAGGTACTTATAAATTGTGATCAAGTCACCCCTTAACATTCTCTTTGTTAAATTGAATAGATTGAGCTCCTATCATTGTGTGTTTTCTTTATAGGTTTATGTCTAATATTCCAAAAGCTTATGCTTCAAGGCTTCAGCCAGCCACCTGTAGGTATCAAGAAGGGATGTTTTTCCCCTCTATTCCCCCCAATGTATTCTGGAATTTTTGGTTTCCTTCATTTGAAGGATCAGAGATGGCCACTGCTGGCGATAGAACACTGGACAGGGTGTATCGTGGCTCTGAGGTGGCATCAAGCATTTCTCTCTCTCTCTCTCTCTCGCAGTGCTTGACTGGCTGGTTCTTAGTCACATACTCTGGGGCTAATTGATTGCCATAAGTAGGGTCAGTGTAGGGGACCAGGGCGAGGGCAGTCTGGTTCAGCAGTCACAGCTAAGCTGGGGTTCACACATCAAGAAATGTAGTTGGTGAACAGGGGTTGGGGAATCGCTAAGACCGGGTTCCATAAGCAAGTGTTGGAATCAGAGTCAGTCTGGCATCAGAGACTGGAGATCAGAGATAGCACCAGCTGGAGTCAGGAGGCAAGAGTCAGAATTGGGCTGGGGTCAGAGACTGGAGATTAGGAGGTGAGGTGAGGTTTGGAGTTGCTCCAGGCCACCAGACAGCTTCCTGGGGCACCCTCCAGGGTTAAATAGTGCGATTGGCCAATCAGAGGTCTGCAGAGTATTGTCGCTCTGGATTCTTTGGGCGGTACTTCCTGTGGCTCCTACTCCCTATGCTCCCTGGCTAGGGCTCTACATGGCCTCGCAGTGGCACTGTGAGAATATTAGCCATCTCAGGCTCTGCAAACATGGGTTCTAGTCTGTGGATCCTTACAGTCAGGAAGAAATTTCCCCCCAGATGAGATTGGCAGTGGCCTTCCTCTGCAGAGTGTTGGTGTGGGTCATATGCCAGGATTATCTAGGTATATCTAACTTAATCATTTTCGTGTCATTGCGATGACCTTGGTCCTTCCTATTCTCTGCCTGTGGCGCATAATGGTCTAGTCTTCTGTAGGCTGTAATACTGTGGTCCAATTTCAGTTGTTGGGTTTAGCGTGCGGGTGTTGGGTGGTGGTTAGTGGCCTGTGATATACTGGAGGTCAGATTAGAGGTCTGTGATATCAAGAAGTCCCTTCTGGCCTTAAGCGCTAGGACTCTATAAAGCATTTTCTCCAATCCTTTAATTGTTCTTGTGGCACTTTTCTGAGCCCTCTCCAGTTTATCAACATCATTCTTGAACTGTGGGCACCAGAACTGGGCACAGGATTCCAGCAGTGATCACACCAGTGCCAAACACAGAGGTAAAACAACCTCTCTACTCCTACTCAAGATTCCCCTGTTTATGTATCTATAGACAAGCGGACTCACCCCTGCGGTGCCTCCTGCTGGTGACTCCTGGGAATTAGCTCATTCCAGCTCCAGCGTACCCTCTGCAGGCCGGTGATCCGCCTGTCCTGTGGCCCTCATGTCCCTCCCTGGACCCGGTGCGCTTTTACCTGGGGTGCTGCCCCTGGCAGTAACCCCTCAGTGTTAGGGTCTCCCCTCCCTGGGGAACCCCCACCCACTATCCCCACAGTATATGGCTACTGCCAGTCATTGTCTAGCCCCTGCGCCCTGGGGCAGACTGCAGTATCAGCCTACTCATCACTGGCAAGGTTGGGTTTGGACCTGCTGCCTTGGCCTACCCCTGGGCCTGATTGGGGCATGGCCACAGCTGAACCTGCCCTCCCTAATCAGCCCAGGCTTCTTGCCCCAGCCACAGCCCTCTCCTGGGCTGTTTTAAGCCCTTCAGGGCAGGCGCGGGGACCACCCTGCTACAGTATCCCAGGATGGCATTATCCCTTTTGGCCCAGCATCGCACCAGGAGCTTGTGTTCAGCTGATTATCCACCGTGACTCCCAAATCATTTTCAGAATCACTGCTTCTTAGGATGGAGTCCCTCATCCTGTAACTTATAGGTCCTTAGTGCTTCAAAATGCTGCAGGGTAATATTTATTTGTTTAAAAACACTGTGGAATTCACTGCCACAAGAAAGGACTGACACTGCTCTCACTGCTAGCAGAACTAAACACAAATCAAAACAAGCAGTTTACTCCACCCATCCAAGGGGACAGAATGAGGGAGATTGTTTTGTTTTAAAAAGTTTTGAGATGTTCCCATCAGTTGATGATGGATGCAGCAGAAAAATCTAAACAGATAAAAACAACCTCATGAGAAAATTTACCAAAGTTCTTTAAATGGCTGAATTGAACAAGACACAAATAGGCTTAACTTGGGCTATCCACTCCCATAATTCCATGCAATTGCTTCAAGCTTTAGAGGGGAAAACCAAATTAGTACTAATTGCCTGAGTAATTTGACCATTTCAATAGCAAACCACTCTCTAGTGTGCTTTATTTTTTCACCTTGGTTTTAGTGTATGTGTGCGCGTTGTTCTAGTTTAAGTACTGGAATTATAACCTCACCACACTCCAATGCCATGGCTAGCCCTCCTTACAGAGAGAATAAATTATATCGATTTGAAGAGCTAGCAATAAGTGTGCAATCATTAGCAATTTCTAAGAGCAAAATTGTTCAAATGGACACACCTCTGGGTTGCATTATCAAAATCTGCACTTTCTGTCCTTCTCTCATATAGGTGCACATTCCTTTCTTCTCCTTCCAAAATGGCATCAATCTTAAAATGATAGGTGAGATGTGAAGTCATTTTGAGTTGGGGTTTTACTCCAGTATGAACAGTGTTGCCCAACATTCACTGCTATAAACATATAGTTTGTTTCTTCAGTACTTCAGTAAAGAAGGCCAGACAAGACAAAACTGACTAATCAATTTAACACTTTCAGACACTAACATTCTTTTGGTTTTATACTTTGTGGGCCCATCCCAAGAAAGTGCCCCATAAGGCATGCCTTTCTCACCACATGTTCTGCTAGTTTGAGTCAAATTAGGCCAAAGGACCTAATAGTGGAATAATTGAATGAAATGGGATTTGAACTGAAACTTGGGGTCATCTATTACATATTCACTCCATCAGCAGCTTCTGAGATACCCCACTTGCTAAATGGATGTGTAAAGTGTAGTAGCATACACTGAGCTGTTTGAAATATGTCTCAATCTAGCCTGACTCAAATCTAAATAGGTCCAAACCCTTTAAAAAAAATCTTGCTCATAGATGTGCACTTTCCTACTGTGCATAATTAATGTTTTAGTGGCTAATTGCATTGTTTGCTCTGTCTCCCATAAATGTTATATCTGCTTTGACAAATGGAGTAAAATAGGGTAGAAGATGAAGTGAGCTTTGAAGAATAAAAAAGAAATCTACTGTCTGCTCTGTCAATACTCCTTTTAACAATGAAAAGCATATAGTGCAAGAGAAAAGAGTTTTCTTCTCATTTCTTTTCTCTTACTGGGGTATTGATGATCCTTCCATAAGACTCATGTCCTGCCCTGCTGCTAATACAGCAATGTTAATACAGTGTCTAGAATTTTGAAATGAAATGTTTATCTTCAGGATGAAAACTTTCAAGCTTTGATGGCTAAACTTTGACTCATGAATTACCATTTAGCTGTCTAAATTAAATATGGTTTCAGGAGATTGACTTTAGGCACCAAAGTCAGTGTGGATTTAGGAGCCTAACTTAAGTTATACAAATTTTAAAATGTCTCAAGTAGTAGTAGAAGCATCGAGTAGTAAGTGAGCAGAAATCTTGTGCCCGTTAAGTTACCAAATTTATTGAAGCACGAGAAATGTCAGAAAGTTGGGTCTAGGATCGTCCGTTAGAAATGTCATCTTTGAATGCTTGAGCAGTGTCAACACAATCAGTTTCCCATTATTAAAATGTACTTTTATCAATACCTTTGGTTGCTGTTTGAATGAACAAATACAGTTGGCCCAAGGTGAAGACTGCAGTTTGTGAATGTGTGAGTGAGAAGAGACCTTTGTTCAGACTGAAGAAACAGAGGGTTGGGGAATGAAAACGTGATGAATTTTTGGTTATATTTCATTTTAGACAACACTTTTGGACTTGCATTTAGCGAATTAGTGCTATGCTTGTTTGAAATGTGGCTTGTAGAAGAGAATCTTCAGGTTTGCTTCTTGAGTTTCAGCTGCTGTGAGTGATAAAGCAAAATCAGCTCCTATTAAACTATGAATAATAAGGCAAAGATTGCTCTTATTTTTAAAGGAAAGAGATCCAGCTTTTATTTTGAGAAAAGTGATGCTGTTGTTTCATTTCCCCTGATTATGTCTATTAAAGTATATTACTGTTTGTTTACAGGACGTATGAGCTGCTTTTGAATGGTGGCACAGCCTATGAGAGAGGTGTTGAGATGGACCCATCAATATCAAGAAGAGGTGCAGTTTCACATGTACATTACATAAATGAAATGACACATAACAGTTGGTTACTATATTTTGCAACCTTGCAAGCTTATAAATCCTCTGAGGTTCTGAGTGGAGCCTGTAACTATGCTTGACATTCAGAGTCCCTTTGGCAAATTGAGAGAGAGGGAAAAGAGCAGGCGTGAGCTCAAAAACAGTTTGATTTTACAAACAATGAGGAAATTGACTTTATTCTAAACTTGTTACTGATCTTCATTCATGCCAACGTATTATCAGCATTATCTATAGTATCTATAATTATGTTCTTCAAATGGAGACAAGTAGGAAGAGACAGGTAATAAAACCAATATGTGGCAAGATGATGATAGGTTTTTATTGCCACTTTGTTACTTGTGATAACCCACATTATTCAGACTTGGCTTCAACTCACACCAAAATGTGGCTACCTCAAAGAGATGGCAAACTTTTTTTTTACAACATATCCTTCCAAATAAGCTCTCCATGCCCCGATTCTCTGAAATAGACCTTAGCAGCGGAGGGCACAACCCAGCTTCCATTAAATTATCCTTTAAATAGTACCCCAAATGAATGAGTGAAGAGAGGTTGTTTGGGTGCTGGCAAGAAAAATTCTTCTGTTTGTGTCTGAGTCAATTTGATGTTAACATTGGCTGGTGTCATCATTTGTTTAGGTGAGTGTTACTCTTACCTTGTCTTAAGAGTTCCATGATTTTTAATGGCTGAGATTTGTTTGTTTAAATGGATGTCTTCAATAGTGTATTGTTTCTTGAATTGCACTTAGCAGCCTTAAATAAGTTACTTGTTATGGAATATGTAGTGTGTGTGTGTGTATCCTCCATTGCAGTAAATGAAATCCCACCATAAGTGGGTTCGAATGATACACTGTCGATATTTTAACCAAGGGTGCCCCCCGTGTTCCTCCTTCACTGTGATAAACCCAGTTTGCCAGAGGTGCTTGTTGTTGCAGGGCGTGGACAACCTTGGCCATTCCCGACTCCCTCCAAACCAATGACCTGCTCTTCTCTTCTCTTTGTTCTGTTTCATTTGCCCCTCCCCTCCTCAGCATTGTTTCAAGGGCCGGAACAACAGGCTGAAAGAGCATATGTCTCTACTTTGACTGAAAAATCATACACTAGTGCCAAGCTACCTTTCGTAGATAATCACTGACTGTGCTATGCCTCTCTCAAGCATAAGATGCACCCGAGGCTACGCATAAAACAAATCAGAAAAAAGTTCTTTGGTTCTTGCTGCCTAGATCATGAGGTTATGCAAGTGCACTTAAGAGATGTTGACTTCAGAATGTGCTAATTTTAAATGATTTATTTCCTGGTTCAGAATCAGAAAGGAAGTTTCCTTTTCATGCTTGAAAAGTGGACTTGAAAACTTAGCTTCACTTTGCCATGTCCATATTTAAATGTGCCTTCTCATTTTATAATACTCAAACATCAAAACTAAAATCAGATGCTTTGAAGCTAATTGCAACTGTTTATGTCTTAAGCAAGCAGTAGTGTTTTCCATCAGATGATAACACTGAAGAAACAGCCTCAACTTCTAGTGAAACTGAGATCATTAAGCACACGATCAAAAGGCATCCTGAAGTAAGTGTTCTATGTGTGTAAAAATAAAGTGAAGATCTGTCCATGATAATTTGTGTCCGTGGATCAATTCTAATTTAATGTATAACTGAAAAAAGTTGATCACCAAGTTTTGTCTGTGTTTTTTGTTTTAGAAAGCTCTCTGTGTACTTGTATAGCCTCAGTTACCATAGTAGAAACACGTATTCCACAAATGTTAATCAAACCATACAATTCATGAGTTGGGGAAGTATTGTTATCAGACAGATTGAGTGACTTCTCTGAGGTCACAAAGGAAAACTGAAGAACTGGGAACTGAAGCTAGCTCCCGAGTCCTTGTCCACTGCCTTAAGTACAAGAGCATCCTTCCTCTTTATAGGTCCCCTAGTGGAGAGTGCTTACTCCAGAAGTGTAATCTCTATAGAAAACAGTGACCATTGAGGCTACGTATGTTCCCCTCAAAGAACTGAATGTGTGGTACAGGGTTATATAATAATCATTGGCAGAGTCACCTGCTGACAAAAGCAGGACCAGAAAGAACTCACAAGACCACCGCAAAGGATGACGATTAATTTCCTTAGCAACACTACAAATGTTGATAGTGACTTTTCACATATTATTAGCCCACTGTGATTTTTCTCTCAAGACAAGCTCCTCCTTCCCTAGAACAGGTTCAGTGGAGGAATCTAAAAAATGGGACTGGCATTAATGGAAGAAAGTGGCCAAACACACTGTCCTATAAAACAGCAGATATAGTGGCTTACTTGGTAGCATCACTATGATATAGAGAACAATTGGCTTCACATTCTGCTTTGCCTCTGGAAGTACAGAGTTGGGGTGTTCTGTTTGAAGGACTAGAATTCTTTAGCCAAAAAAAAAAAAAAGTGTGAAACTGGAGGCACTTAAGGATTCAAACTTGATAGAAGTCTTTGGGTTTATATCGGGTTGAAGCTAGGGGAGCCAAGGCTATTTACACCAACTGAAGATCTGGCCCAGACTTTGGAAGTCAAGAGACTATTTTTTGGTGCTTTGGGGAAGGTCAGCATGTGGCATGTGTGTGAATTAAATATAGGCACATGGTTACTATTTCAAGATTCGTACGTAATTTATACTTTGTATTGGAGAGTAAGCTTCTTTAAGAGTGGGATCTGAATTTAGACTGGCAATATTGCAGCAGTTGCTATATAAACTGATTTGGCAGTTATGGCTTGATTCTCCCACTTTGTAATCAATGGGTGTTTTGCCATGGACTTCATCAGAAGAAGAATTTAGTCTCTCCAAAGTGTCTCCTGTGTAGAGTTTAAATATATTGCTGCCTGGGGAAAATCTGAAATTAGATATACATTTTAATGACTGTTCTTCCATTTACACAATCAAACTCACAATACTTTTGACTAACTCTCAATTTTTTCCTTATTTAGACAGTCAGAGTCATTTACTGGTGGCACCGAACTGCTTCTCACAGTCTATGCGTAAAGCACATGATCATAGTGATGGCTTTGTGAACCTGTAACTTCATATAATATATGTTTGTTCACATACATTGATATGGCTGTAATATGTTTTCTACCTTATGGGAATGCATTGCATGAGTTGTTTTGGGATGATCTAGACAGTATTTGGTCCTGCCATGAGGGCAGGGGACTGGACTCGATGACCTCTCAAGGTCCCTTCCAGTCCTAGAGTCTATGAATCTATGAATAACTTTTTATTTCTCTTTCTAACAGTCTGCTACCAGAAACATTAATTGGCAGTATGTGCTACATTCATCTCTTGATATTTTATCGACAAATTCTCAGTGATGTGCTGCTAAAGGACAGAATAAGCATGCAAAGTGCTGGTAAGAATTGTTCTGGTGAAAAAGAGTCAGATGGGAAAAGGTAGTGTTGGTATTCTCGGCTTATGGTCACTTTTTCAGGAAGAGAATATTTCCAGAATTACTAGAAGTTAGGCCTAGCAGAGTATAGTACAATACATTCACCCATGTTTGTATAGATTTTACTTTTCTAAAAAGTTTAAAGATTTCCACAATATAATAGATCTCAGCCAATTAGGATAGCAGTGTGTTGTTTTTGTAATGTAATCATTTGTCATTAACTCCAGTTTAAGAAATATCTGGGGCCCAGTGTGTTAACTGCCTTATATTTCTTGCTGTCTTATGCAGTTTTACCTATATGTTCCAATTTTCAGAAGAATGAATGAAAATAGCACACCGTCTCTAGAGTATATAGACGTTCTATAACCATTCAGTCTGGAGGAACTTCATTTGCAGTTTCCAGTGGAAACTGAATGAAACCTCTTCTTCCTCAGCCATTTTTAGAGTCTCTTGTTTCTACTCAAGAGTCTTTTTTAAAGTTTATTAAGTATTTATTTGTATTTCAGGCTAGTAATATTTTAACTTACATCAAATGAGTTGTCATATTTGACTAAAGTTCTCACAGTGGAATGCAAACATAGCAAGCATAGTTTTGTTTTCAGTGAAGTGTAAAAGTCTACAATAAAAATTATTTTGAAAAAGAAGTATTTGGTGAATAAGGGTCACAAGTGTTGCCACAGACCTTCACTGAGGAGTTAGGGAATTCCTCATCTCTCAGAATCACAATGTTGCATTCCCTGTGTTTCCAGGTTATCTCCGAATTCTGCTACAATGCTTTAACAATGCTGAGCATGCATGTTTGCAGTGTACAGTGTGATAGTGAGTGTCCCTAAAGGACATTTTATAAGGTGCCACAGGACTCTTTGCTGCTGTCCTTAAAGGAGGGCTTTTTTTCACTTTTGAAAGTGTTTACAAGTGCCTTTAACTGCCAGGATCCAAACCTAACTTGTTCATTTTTGATATGTATATTCTCATGGTATCTGCAAGCGAACAGGAGAGTGGTTCTATCATTATGGTTGATAATTCTTCCCACGTTTCCCTAATCATGAGGGTAGGCAGGAGAGAAGGGGAGCTCTTAAAACCTATGTCTGACAGCAGAAAGAATTAAATCAATTAGTCTTAATAGATACAGGTTTAGACATATTCCTTTCAGTAAAAGTGTAACAATTTTACTGTGTTCTCTAACTGTTACTGTTTAAAAAGCCACAATATTTTCTAACCATTAAGGGAGTGAAGGTTTCTAACCATTAGGGGAGTGAAGTTCTGGAACAGCCTTCCGAGGGAAGTAGTGGGGGCAAAAGACTTATCTGGCTTTAAGACTAAGCTTCATAAGTATATGGAGGGGATGATATGATGGGATAGTTTAATTTGGGCAATTGATCTTGGATTATCAGCAGATAAGTCTGCTCAATGGTCTGTGAGGGGATGTTGGATGGGATGGGATCTGAGTTACTGCAGAGAATTCTTTCCTGGGCTGGTGAGTCTTGCGCACATGCTTCAGAGGGTTTAGCTGACAGCATAATGGGGTCGGCGAAGGAATTTCCTCCAGGGCGGGATTTGGCAGAGGCCCTGAGGTTTTCACCTTCCTCTGCAGGGCATGGGTCACTTGCTGGTGGATTCTCTGCAGCTTGAGGTCTTCAAACCACAATTTTGAGGACTTCAATAACTCAGTCATGGGTTAGGGGTTGTTATTAAGTGGATGGGTAGGGGTCTGTGGCCTGCTTTGTGCAGGAGGTCAGACTAGATGATCATATTGGTCCCTTCTGACCTACGAGTCTATTAGTCTATGAATATAATACATTATGAGTTTTAACCATGGTGTAGTAGGTTGATATTTATTCATACTTTAGAATGAGGCTATCTGAAGATTTCTTGGTCTTTCTTCTCTATCTTCCCCCTAGACTTTCTAAATAATGTACAGTCTACTGCCAGGGTAAGGACTTCTGTAGTGCTCCTACCAATAAAATTAAGCCAACATTTCTAGTTCATATTTAGATACCCAAATATGTTTAATTTTCAAAGGTGCTCAAAGTCATAATTCCCATCATGGCTTCCAGAGAGGTAATCTGCATTGTGGATACTCAGCACCTCTGAAAATAAGACACTTTCTTTAATTTTTAGCATATATAACCTCTTATTATTATTACATTAAAGTAGACTCTGAAGATAAACTCATTTAGTAGATTATTGGATTTTTGAGGCCAAAAGGGACTATTGTGATCATTTGAATATGACCTCCTACTTAACAGCCCAGAGAATCTCACACAGTGATTCCTGCAATAATATATAACTTCAGTTTGAGCTATAGCATGCCTTTTGGACAGACAGTCTCTTGATTTAGAGACTCCAAGTGATGGAAAGTCCTCCACATTCTTAATAAGTTGTTCCAGTGGTCACTTACACTTACTGTTAAAAGTTTTTGCCTTATTCTTCTTCAAGTGATTACACATGTCGATTCCACTGTAGGTGTGTGTGCCTTGTGCACAGTTCTCAGAGAACTTTTTCCCTCAGTAGTTCCTGTTCGGGTGGGTTAAACCCCTCTGTCGCCATGTGCCACCGTGTGCTGATATGAGAGGGCAGAGCCACCCCTCAGTTCTTTCTATCGCCAGTGACGGTAGGAGTAGGTCCACTCTTGCTGTCGCAAGTTTCTCTCTCTCACTCTTTGTTCATAGTGTGTTTCTCACTGGATGCTTAGGACTGAGTTTATGTAGTATACAGTTAGTGGTAGTGGTAGGCTTTTAGCTGCTAGGTCCATTTTGGACCAGATTTGGTTTTCAGGACCAGAGCCGTGCCTTGCTCCCCAGGGTTCAAGTCCTGCTGGTTCTGTGCCAGACTGATGCCAGTCAGTAATCCACACCCCAGCTGCCTAAAGTTTCTGGGGGAGGCCCACGTCTGTCACAAGTGTTACGTTTGTAGAGGATATAAGCTGCACTCAAAAAAAAAATAATACAGCACTTCGCCCTCCATTGGAGCTGTCATGTTCAGAGCATTCTCTGAGAGGGGCATCAGTGCCTTATATGCCTCCTGAGATGTTTTCAGCTCCACGTTCAGTGTCTCTGGTACCAAAGGAGAGACACAGAGCTGCCAGACATGGTACCTCACTCAGCAAGACTTTTGGTACCCAGGCCCATAAAAGCAAGGCCCCTGCAAGGGACTCTGAGGGAAAGCATCCCCAGAGTGCTCCTCTCCTGCAAACGGGGTTAGTTGACTCTGGGACCTGCGTCAGGTCCATCAAAGCCAACCCCTGACATTTCTATTAATCAAATCCAGGATCCAGTTCCAGTTCTGACGACACTGGAAGCCTGTGCTGCCGCCTTGGTACCGGTGTCCCTAGTAATGCAAGAAGGGTTTCAGCTGATATCAGCAACTGAAATCCTTGCACCATCCCCGCAGGAACATGAGGTACCAACACTGCTTCCAGTGCCTAGGAGGCTGGTATTTTCCAGGGGCAAGCCACTGTTAATATCCCTGGTAGTGCCATCTCCAGCTTTGACTTACCTGTCGTCTTCTGTCCACACGAGTTCAGCTCCACCATTGTCAAGGCACTCAAGTCATCATCATCAGATTCTGAAGTGGGATCTTTTGTGTCCCATACCAGACAGGAAGCTTATTCTCCATCTGAGCAGTGGGGTCCATGGATGTCTTAACAGTCCCAGTAAGGGGCAGTGGCTGGCACAGCTGTGGGGTCCACCACCACCACATCAGTGGCTGTTCTGGATGCCATGAGGTGTCTCTCCCCCTGCTAGGACCTCTCCTCATCCATCTGAGCTGGCTTCTTCGAAGTTGCACAGAGATCATCAGCGCTGCACACAACATTCCCCAATGCCCAGTATGAGCAACTTCCAGTTGCTTGAGACAGCTCCTTCTCCAGCAGAAGCAGATCAGCCATTGCCTCAGCATCCTGATGCATCTTCATCCTCATCAACAGGTGAGGCTGTAGGGATGGTGAGCAATTCTCCCCTGCCAGAGCATTACAGGGCTCACCAAGAACTGCTGTATGCAGTGTAACTGTAGCTGTGTTGGTCCCAGGATGTGAGAGAGATAAGATGGGTAAGGTAATATCTTTCATGAAATGCATGGTGCCGGTAGTTGCATATCGAAGGAGATTGGGAATCCATGTCTTTCCCTACCTGGACATTGACTAGTAAGGGGTAGGTCTGAATCTCAAGTTCTGTCCAACATGGCCATCGTTCAGTCGACCTTCAATGCACTGGAGATATTACTCAGGACAAATCATTTCTAGAACCTGTACAAAGAATAGAGTTTGTCAGAACACTTCTGGATTCTACATAAGCCAGAACATTTGTGCCCCATAAAGGTTCCAAATTCTCCAAGATGTATTACTGCATCGAAAAGTGCATCTCATTACCACAATGCACACTTGCCTCAGACTCCTGGGTACATGGCAGCATGTGTGTATGTGGTACAGCATGCCAGCCTTTACCTCAGGCGGCCTCAGGGATGGCTAGCATCAGTGTATGCCCCCTGTTGACATTGTTTAGACAAAGTGATTCATATTCCAGAGATGGTTTTGTCCTCCCTGGATTGGGGGACAGGCTCTCAGAATGTTAGTGTGGGAATCCCCTTTGTTTTTCTGCAGCTGGTGCTCCCACTGATTACAAATGCCTCATACCTGGCTTGCGTGGCACATATTGGAGCCCTACAAACCCAAGGGCTCTGGTTCTCACAGGAGCCAAGGGCTCATAAAAACCTCAAGAACTATGTGCTATCTGTCTAGCCTGTTCAGCCTTCCGCCCAAATATTCTGGGAGAAAAAGTGCTAGTGTTAATGGACAGTACAGCAGCTGTGTTTTATGTAAACAGACAGCGAGTGGTGCGTTTGTCCCAATGGTACCAGGGGGCAGTTCTACTCTGGGAGATCTGCGTAACCAATTCCATTACCTCAAAGTGATTTACCACCTGAGAGAGTAGAACACACTGTCAGATCACCTAGGCAGATCTTTCTCCTCTCACTACAAGTGGGTGCTGCATCCAGATATGGCCAGGTTCATGTTCCAGGTGCAGGAATTCCCCAAGTGGACCTGTTTACAACAAAGACCAACAGAAAATGCCATCAGTTCTGCTTGCAAGGGGGTCACAGCCCTGTATCTTTGATGGACACTTTCCTGCTATCATGGAGAAACTCCCTGCTGTATGCTTGTCCTCCAAAACCATTACTATCCGGAGTTCTATTCAAGGCCAGGTAGGATCATGCTTGCCTCATTCTAATAGCACCAGCATGGCTCTGCCAGCATTGGTTCTTGACTCAGTTAGCATTGTTGGTGAGGCCTCTTTCACCTCTCTCAGTAGATTCAGATGTGATTTCACAGGACCACAGCTGCTTTCTCCATCCCAACCAACAGGCCCTCCACTTCATGGCATGGATGCTTCATGGCTAACACCACTAGAAGTGACTTGCTCAAAAAACATTCAGGAGGTGTTTCTGAAGAGCAGAAAGCCTTCAACTAGGTGTACTTACTCGGACAAATGGAAACTGTCAGGTCTCAGCAAAGAAGTCTCTCTCCAAGGCAGACTTCCATTAACTACATTGTGGATTATCCATTGCACCAAAACCATCAAGGCCTATCAGTTAGTTCCATTAAAGTACATTTGGCAGCTATTTTAGCATTCCACTCTCCACTGGATAATAGACAGTTATGGGGGTGGAAAAAAGCAATCAGTTTTCTAAAAGAGCTGCATTGATTATACCCTCTGGTTCAACAACCTGTTCTGCCAACCTCACGGTAACAAAGTTAATGCGGCCTCCCTTTGAAGCTCTTGTGACATAGTCCCTACTCCACCTCTCTACGAAAGTGGTGTTTCTGCTTCCGGTAATCTCACAAGGGGAGTAGGCAAACTGAGAGTCTTGGTCTCAGGACCTTCGTACCTGATTGCCCATAAGAACGGAGTTTACCTATGCCCTCCCCTGAAATTCTTGACAACCGTGGTTTCCAATTTCCACATGAACCAGGACATTTATTTGCCAATGTTCTTCCACAAGCCTCATATGCAGACAGATGAGCAAAGGCGTCATTCGTTGGATATGAGAAGAGCATTGGCTTTCTCCTGGGACCATACTGGGCCATTTTGGTCCTCCGTTGTTTGTTGCAATTGCAGACAGGGCGAATGGCAAATCGGTTTCCACTCGGAAGATTTCCTGCTGGATTTCCTTTTGCATTCGGTTGTGCTGCCAGTCAGCTAATGTCACGGCACCCTGAAGAGTATTGGCTCATTTGATTAGAGCACAGGCAGCGTCAATGGCCTTCCTAGCGCAAATTCCTATTTCTGACATTTGTCAGACGGCAGCCTGATCATCAGTTCACGCTTTTGCTGCTTGTTATGCCATTTCCCATTAGAGCGGGAATGATGCAAGTTTTGGACATATTGTTCTGTAGTCACTGGCCAGGTAGACTCCGAGCCCCCCTCCACGTTATTCTGCATTGGCGCACTGTGGCAAAGGGCGCTCAAGCCATCCTGACTGAGGGAAAATGTTCTCCGATAACTGTGCATGAGGCATGCATGCACCTACAGTGGAATGGACGTGTGCAACACAAGTCAAAGAACAACAGTTATGGAAAGGTAAGTAACTATTTATTTTTCTAGTCTAAATTTTTCTAGGTTCAGCTTCCAACCAATGGATCTCATTATACCTTTTTCTGTGTAGGAAAAACAAAGCAAGATGGATGTTGTTCAGAGTTATGTAAAAGTTATTTGTATATTTTTTTAAAAAAACGAATACTCCTGAATTAGGCAGTTTAAAATGCCTATTAAACTCTATAAAAAGTATTCAGTGTTGTTTCATTTTCCTAATACATTTTGATAATGATAAATTACTAATATTTCCTAAACCTTGAATATTTCACCTTTAAAATGTGGATACAATAGAACAGTACAATAGTTTACATTGTGTTCGGAGGTATTCAAAATCATGAGAAAGTGCAATGATATTTTATTAATGCTGAAATTCTGAGTCATTTTTAATGCTGATGTATTTGTAATCTTATTTAAAATCTCATTAATCATAATAGAGATAATTGTTATCTATTTCAGATTTAATCAGTAATCCTATTTTAGCAACATTCCCCAAACTCATGGAGCAGCCTGACCTTATGGATGCACTTAGGGTATGTAATACATCGTATATTGATATGACACTTCCAAGCTTCTAAGGTATTACACGTGATTTGGTGTGGATTTTTTTGTTGTCTTGTCGGTAGTAAATGGAAAAAGCAAATGACAGAGAAACTACAGTTCTTTCAAGCTTGTGCATATTCCATGAGCCTGCATTCCTCTTGTACTTGATTGCCTTCCTTAATTATGATGTAAATGAGTAAATGTGATAGAAGCAAAGCATAAAGATGTATAAATATTACTTTAAAATTTCCCCATAGTGTCTGGAGACAGATTCTTTTGGGAAGGGGACAGGGGTGAACTATTTACGAGAAAAGAACTGAACAAATTAATTGAAATAGTATAGTTTAAAAGCAGACATTTAATTTTACTAACATCTTTCATTTTTTTCATACTTACTGCTTTTTACAATTTGTTAACTGATTAAATTCAACCAGTACTAAACAAGTGCTCTTCTGTCAGAGAAATGGACAAGCTCACCAAGGAAAATGTAGATTTTTGTGGCATCAGAAAATATTTGGCATTCCAATGTTATCTGCAAATGTAAAAAATGTTAAAGCTGTGTAGCTGTAAACCAACTGCAGACTCAGACACGCTGTAGTTGTACCTCTGAGATGTGAACTGCCCTGATCATCTTGAAGTGCTATTAAGCATGTTGACTGCTAATCATCTTAGCAGAAACATTTCCTGTTCAGGCACATAGTTGATGTTCCTCAAAAATAATGTTCATTTAAATAAATTCAATTATTTGCAAATTTTTAATTGTCACAATTTAAATGTTTTAAATGAAAAAAAAATATTTTTAGTCTTCAGTTTTTCTCCTTGTCTACACTCACCTCAGTCTAAATTAAGGAACCAAAGTTAAATGTTGTAACACTGGTTAGACACTCAAACTGTGTTAGAATTGTTTTCTAAAATATGATTTACCTTAGATCATTTTTAATGGGGTTCTAACTAGTTAGGGGCAACTTCGGTGGGTTCTATACAATTTAGTCCAGCAGTCATTCGTTTAACTAATGTTAATACACATTTTGATTCCTTAAACATAAGGATGGCTGAGTACAGATGTGAACTAAACAAAAAATAAACTCTTATGAAATTCCCCATTGAAACTCCCTAGATTTTGGCAAAAATTCCCCCAATGAAATGTCATTGATTTTGGAGATAGACTGAGTTGACTTCACCAAAACTCCCTGCAGATTACCACTGCTCCTGGAAATGACCATAATTATGCACGCTCTTAAGAAAAGGGACAGGAAAACCATCTCTGTTTATTCCTTGAATCCTTTTTGTCCTCTTTGAGTTCATGATATTTCCCAGATGATGAGAAGAACACTACAGTATTGACTTGGGGTGGGGGGTCACTCTCTGGTCTCCCAGAGGTATTTAAAAGTTCCAGGAAAAACTTTTCTCCTCCCCTTGGTTTCTCTCTCTCTACTGTCATTTCCCTCTCATCCTTCCAGTCCAAGTCCTGTCCTGTTAAACATGCTTGTTCTGGAGAATGTATGGCAGTGACTAGAAAGATAGGTGGAGGGAGGACAGATCCCAGTTTTGTGCCAGAAAGCTCTGCATCCTGCTTTGTGGCCTCATCTGCTCTTTGATATCTGAGGACAATACTTCAGGTATCAACTGGATTGAATCAAGTCAAAGAAATGTGTTTTGCATCTCAAAAAATGTCCTTATATGCATCTTCACAGCTTTCCAAACTCAGTCTGATGTCAAGTTCTGCGTTTTATTTTAGAGTGCTTGGGCAGAAAAGGAAAGCACTTTAAAGCGATCAGAAAAGGTAATAACAGATTTTCTCTGTGAGATATTAAATCTAATCCAAGCCAAAGGTATTGCTATCAGTGCTGTAACTAGCTGGAATCATTTCTGTCATTACAATTTTTATAGTACTTACTTCTAAATTGACTCCTGTCATTAACAGAAATGTGTTGAGAAGAATTAAGTAAGTAATGTAAATGCAGTTCTTCCCATCTTTTTTCATCCATACTTGTAGTATAGTATCATGCCAACAAAGAAGGGATCTGATGTTAGCTTGTAATTATAGCCAACTTGCCTCAGTGTTAATATAGGATCATCGTGGGTTGCTTTGCAACACTCAGTCTGTAAATGTAAATGCCCCTAGTGGTTTTTGGTCAGCGTAGTATGACGGACTATTTTATTTTATAAACAAATAACATTGAGCATGCATGTTTTATTGGCTGTAGGCCACATGCTTTTAAAGTTCGATTGCTAAGAATAAAAAAGTACCCTTTGTAGTTTTGTTGGGGCCTGAATCAAAGGCCATTGACATCAATGGGAGATTTAGATCAGATCCTTGACATACTGTATAAAGACTACATCAATTTTTCCCATAATAAATTAGCTTCCCTCCAGCAAAACCAGTGAAGACAAGACTGGCGATCCCTGGCATTTCTAATGTAAAAACACAAACAGGAAAAAACATTTTTTTGGTGGAAAGAAAAGAGACACTGACTCTATATAGTAGATCTTAAAAGACATACACAGTTTTTCCCTTTACACTTAACAGTTTCGTGTTATTTCTTTTTTTCAGATAAGCTCCTTTCATAAAGGAGCCCATTTGTATCAAGGCAGTTTTATCAGGAGTGTCATGAAATAGAGTTGGTACTTGCTGGCATCACTGAATTTTAGTACATTAAAGTATAGTGCAAGAAAAGTTAAGGTTAAACATTTTAAAATATACCAGATTAGGCACACTAAACATCAGTGTACATGTTAACAACACTGCTGACATTTACATGAGACAGTAAATTTTTGAAGCATCATAGGTTTGTCAACACAGAGTGTCTAAAGATGTTCTTGAGAGTGGAATAACAGTCAGCAGAATTACTATATCTTTTCATTTTAGTTTTGTACATATGACTCACTAGAAATGCTTTCAAACCACACAGGCTTGTGCAGGGCCTTTCTGAACAATTTCATTTTCTTATTTTTAGAGAGACCGAGAATTTCTGAAGTCTGTGTTTTTCCTGGTGTACCATGACTGTGTCTTCCCTCTTCTCCAGTCAACTTTCCTCCCGGAGCACAAATGGGCAGACGAAGAGTCTGAAGCCTCACGCTGGAAAGTGATTGCTGACTTCCTGAAGCGGAACCAAGAAAAAGACAGTGCACTCTACTCTCTGCTCTCCTCAGAAAGTGTTCACAAAGCTTTCGATATTTCAGAGATCGCATATGACTTCTTAGGACAAGCGAGGAAGAGCAGTGCCTCAGTTTGAGTGGACTTTAAGGCACTTACACTGTCACATGTACAAGACTAAATTAAAAACATAACTAATCATCTGACCAAAATGAGACAGGATTATATTACCATCTGGGCTGGGTTTATTGTTTGTCCAAAGCACATTTTTCAAGCAAATTGTATTGTACATCACAGTATTTGCACGTCATAAACTTTTTTTTACACAGCATATACTAATGGTTTGTAACAAGTATTTTATCTCCTTATCTACATGATTTTACAAAAAAGCTTTGTTTTCATTTTTAAAAGAAGTGAAATCCATTGCTCCTCCTGTTTTGTGTAGCTGAGTGTTATGAAGCAAAGGTAAGCCATTATCCTTCTTCAAAAACCCTCCTTCAAACTCTCCTTTGCCTTGATGCCTGCAAAAACCAACTAGGCTACTGGTGTGCTGAGACTACAACCTGTCATGCTGAGACCAATATTGCCTCATTGTTTCCTTGTATTCCCGTATGAGTTTGTCTGTATCCATCTTTTCTCTTGACTTATATTTAGATGATCCCTGCCTCAAAGAGCTGACAATCTTTTTGTTCTCTGCCTAGCAACTTGGGGTCTTGGTCTATGACTGGAGCTCCTAGGCACTGCAATAATACGAATAATAAGAACGTAATTGCCACGCTGGGTCAGATCAAAGGTCTGTCTAGCCCAAGTATCCTGTTTTCCGACAGTGGCCAATGCCAGGTGCTTCAGAGGGAATGAACAGAACAGGTAATCGTCAAGTGATCCATTCTCTGTTGCCATTCCCAGCTTCTGGAAAACAGAGGCTGGGGACACTTCAGAGCACAGTTTTGCATCTCTCCCCATCCTGGCTAATAGCCATTGATGAGGATCTATCCGCTGTGAATTTATCTAGCTCTTTTTTGACCCCTGTTATAGTCTTGGCCTTCACAACATCCTCTGGCAAAGAGTTCCACAGGTTGACTGTGGGTTGTGTGAAGAAATACTTCCTTTTGCTTGTTTTAAACCTGCTGCCTATTAATTTCATTTGGTGACCCCTAGTTCTTGTGTTATGAGAAGGAGTAATAACAGTTCCTTATTTACTTTCTCCACACTAGTCATGATTTTATAGACCTCTGTCATATTCCCCTTAGTCGTCTCTTTTCCAAGCTGAAAAGTCCCAGTCTTATTAATCTCTCCATATATGGAAGCTGTTCCATACCCCTAGCCATTTTTGTTGCTCGTATCTGAACCTTTTACAGTTCCAGTATATCTTTCTTTGAGGTGGGGCAACCACATCTGCACGCAGTATCCAAGATGTGGGCATACCATGGATTTATATAGAGGCAATATGATATTTTCTGTCTTATTATCTATCCCTTTCCTAATGATTCCCAACATTCTGTTCGCTTGTTTGATTGCCACTGCACATTGAGTGGGTGTTTTCTGAGAACTAGCCACAGTGCCTCCAAGGTCTCTTTCTTGAGTGATCACAGCTCATATAGACCCCATCATTTTGTATGTATAGTTGGGATTATGTTTTCCAATGTGCATCACTTTGCATTTATCAACATTCAATTTCATCTGCCATTTTGTTGCCTAGTCGCTCACTTTTGTGAGATTCCTTTGTAACTCTTCACAGGCAGCTTTGTACTTAACTATCTTGAGTAATTTTGTATCTGCAAATTTTGCCACCTCACTTTTTACCCCTTTTTCCAGATCATTTATCAATACGTGAAATAGGACTGGTCCCACTACAGACCCCTGGGGACCACCACTATTTACCTCTCTCCATTCTGAAAACTGGCCATTTATTCCTACCATTTGTTTCCTATCTTTTAACCAGTTTCTGATCCATGAGAGGACCTTCCCTCTTATCCCATAACAAATAATACTAATGAAGCATTGACTATAAAGTTGAGCCAACTGTTTAGATGTAACAATATTTTCTATAGTTCATTTAGAATGGCTGTGTTCACTTCTTAGTTTCAGTGTTAATATGGGCCTCTACTTAATGAGAATAATGCAGGAATCTAGGCACGATGCCCAAGTGGCCAGGTAAATTAGAATGCAAAGAAAACAGCAATATGATAGTTTTCTTAGGGAACTAGTTTAGCAAGGTCAATCAGGCTGAGAAATAAGTGTTCACCATGCATTCCCAGGTAATGAGCAGCAGGATCATACTGTACTTTAGAAAAGGTGTGTTGGTTTGTTGCTAAGCAGGGGCTCAACAAGATAAATAAACCCTCTGTACTCTTACAACATTAAACAGATACTTATCTTTTGGGGTTTGGTGTCAAGTAATCACCTACTTATTTCTATTGTAACCATCACAATTAAAAACTTTTAATCTTCTATTAAACTCCTGGAAAAATGAGGAAAAGCCCAGACTTGCATTAGAAACTTTAAAAGTTGAATAAACACTTTTTCTCCTATTTCTTTTCCCTTTAGCTGGATAGAGCCTTTTACTGGAAAAGTTCCTTGCTTGACTGTCTGATCTTTTCCCAACAAATACATTTATCACCATCTAACAGTTATTGGTATTGTTTAGAGTTGTTCTGAGTCTAATCCTGCATTTGGTCATTATGGGCCGATGTAGTACGTGGCACCAGGCAGTCTCTCTGCTCTCCCTGCTGGCACAAGGCCTGTCTGAAGTGCCCAGGAAACAGGTGGGGGCAGCCAGCAGGGCAGGGAGCCTGGGGTCAGGGCCTGAATGCAGTTTGGAGGAAATTGGAAAGGGGGCACATAATGGTGCAGGCTGCCCCTGGCACTCCACAATCTTCCCCCAACAAAACTCTTTTTCAAAATACAGAAACAGGACACCTGTCCCATCCATGTCTCCGCCCCGTCCCTCCTCTTCGCGCTGAGGCCCGGCCCTGCCCTCTGGCCAGGCTGGAAGCCAGAGCTGGGCAGTGGTAAGAGCTGCCCAGGGAGCCTGGGTCATTGTGGGGAGCCCCAGATCCTCCACCTGTCTTAGGGGGTGCAGCTTGGGGGGTGGGAACATAGGCTAGGGGCTGCTCTTTGGCACCCTGGCCCACTGCCCCTACTATTCTGTCCACAGCTCAGCAAGACTTTTCCCCGCAATTGCATCTCTGAGCTGCTGGGGACCAGGCTGGTTATCAGAACTGATTGCAGGGAGCCTCTCTCTCCTGTTCTTAATGCTCCCCCTGCTGGGCCCAGCAACGCAGAGGAGGGAAGCTGCCTGTTTAGACTGCAGAGGAGACAAGAGACAGTCCTGGGAGAGGAGTCGCGAGTAGATTGGAACAAGGAGACGGGGTGGGAGGAGGCTGGCAGAGGGGTAAAAGATGGAAATTAGGGCTGGGATTTGGGTAGGGGGAGGCTGGGACTGAGAAAGTGGGATGGACTAGGAGCCAGTGGAGGGGAGATTGGGATTGGCTGGGCAAGGAGACAGGGGCTGGGAACTAGTCAAAGGGGAGACAGCTCTGATGAGAAGCTGGGCTGTGGGGGGAGAACTGGGGCAGGATGGGCAAAGAGATTGGGATTGAGAGCCAGTGGGGGATGGGAAACATGGACCAGGGGGCTTGAGTAGAAGCCAAGGGGAGAGGGGATGGAGAGAAAATTGGGGGAGGAGGGGATTGGCACTGTCTGGGCAAGGAAAATGAGACCAGGAGTGGGGGAGACTGGGACGGTATTTCCGAAGAGGTGGGACTAGTGTTTGCTAGGCAAGGACGCTGGGGCTGGGATGAGTAGCTGAGAATGGACACTGGGACTAGCTAGGTAAAGGATTGCACTGGCACCAGGGGTAGGGCAGAGACCAGTTGGAGAAGATGGGCAAGAGTTTGAAAGTTGCACGGACACCCTTAACTCGGGCATTTCCTAACTTTTAAGTCCGTGATGTTGCAACCTCAATAATATTCTTCTAACGTAGGTTTTGTCTCACACGTTGGGTAAGCACTGCCCAGGGTAGGTCTGTATTGCAAATCACGGTGTGATGGGGTGATTGTAGCCCACAAGTAGGCATACCTGTGCCAGCTTTAATCCTGCTAGCATGGGTAACGAGCAGTAAAGACGTGGTGGTGTGGCCCCTGGCATGGGCCAGCAACCTATGTACCCACGGTCCCTGGCAGGCTTATCCTGGGGGAGCTGGCCTGGGCTGATATCCATGCTGCCTCATCCTCATTATCACTGCTTCTTGCGCCAGCTACATTAAAACTGGCTATGCCCACCCGTGCTGCAGTCAGACCTTAATTTGTAGTGCAGATGTATTGTAACGTGCAGGGGAGAGGGCAGTTCTGTGGGGGGCGTTAACAGATTGGAAACACCAAAGGGCAAGAACTGTTCTTCATGGTAGTCAGAGGGGCAAGACCTAGGTGAAATAATCTCTCAGTGGGAGGAGTGGAAGACCCAGAACGTGGCACTTTTGAGAGTTAGCAGATAATGCACTGTAGGGAACATTCCTGCCCTGCCTGGGTGATGGACTGAGTTTCTTAATATGTCTTGATACATTGCCCACTATAATTGTTGTTCTTTTCTAAGAGTCAGCAAAACCTTGGAGAAGATGCAGGCATTGATTACACACTGCTGTGGCATTGCTGGTTTGCAAGCAAATTCCTGGGACCCTGGTGCATACTTATGTGTGTGGAAGTAATGCTGTTATGGACTCGTGGGGTCTGGTCTGTGGCCTCTGGTACCTGGGATTCCTGTCTCCACAGCTCCCTGCGGTGAATCCAGCCAAGTGGGAGTCCTGCGCGAATCTCGTACTGTGCCCCTTCACGGCACGATTCTCTCAGTGAGTATTCACAGTGCCACCGGCAGCCTTTTCAAAACGAGTTCGGCATTTATTAGTCACCTGATGACAGAGTCTGAAAGTCCTTTGGGTTAGCACAGAGAGGCAGACGTTACACCACAGTCTATCCTGGTCAAACTGGTGCCATGAAGTAATGGTCTCCCTCTCTGGCTCCTTCTCTCATCCCTTTTGTCCAGCCAGGTGATTGCTCCTGAGTCCCTCCAAAGGGCACTTCTTGTCCCCATCACCTAGCGTTTTCCCCATTGGTTCTCCAGCTCAGTGCACAAGTCCCATCTGGGTTTTCCGGCTGTTCAGTGTAGGTTTTCAGTCATTGGGTTGTCTCTCATTGCTGGATGCTCTGTTGATCTGGGTTGATTTCAGCATCTTCTTTAATGGCCCAGACAACTGGGTGACACACACCCATTATGGCTTGTATTTTGCCCTGACAGCAGAGTTAATCCTCCCATTCCCTACCAGATAGCTGTGCAAGGTGTAGGAGGAAACTGAGGCACATATCAGCATCATCAAATTATTACAAATCATTCCCACTTTGTCACTCATGCTTTTATTCACTTTCCAAGGAATGAACTTGCCTCACTCGAGTCCTTTGTTTAATTAGCCATAGAGTAGCTGATGATTCTTTTGGCTGCAAGGAGTGGAATGACCTGCCGGGCTGGAACTGGTTTTACTGATTACATCCAGATGGGCGTGTCAGTTTGGATAGTACTTTAAGCTGTGCATGCCGATGGTGTTGCGCAGATAACCACGGATAGCGGAGCAGACCCTCTACCTGTCTCAGCAGAGAAGAGATGGCATCAAAAGGTCTCCCTCCACCTGTTACCCACACAGAACCTGACATACCATCTGGAGCAAAAATATTTAGAACAGTGCCATACATTTTTATCCTACCAGAGTTAGTAAGTATTCTGAATGTTTTTGATTGATTGATTGCTATGGCTAAAACTAAAGGCTATTTCAAATGGTGTGTGTGATGGTGGGGGAATCCAGAACTAGCACAAAAAGCAACCATGGTAAGAAGAAAACTATGTGGAGGGAAAGCTTACTTCTTCAGCTACTTGCATTAAAATCATAAGGTCTGTCTCAGGGCTTGAGTCAACCAAAATAATGGAAAGCACTGAAAACAGCTTGTAATTCTTGCAAGGTGTAGAAGTTGTTTTATCTTTGTATTAAGTCAGATCTTGGAAGTTAAAGAAGTGTCTACCATTTTCTTCTTCAAGGCTGTATTCCTCTGTCTTTATTGAAGTTTTCTAGGGGATCAAAGGTTGTAGTCACACAGTCGGCTTCTGTCATATGCAAGCGATGGCAGATTTTCTTAATATTCCAGAGTCCAGAGTCCTGGCCATGCATTCCAGTATGTCTAGTCAGATTATGGTGTGGCAAAGTGAGGGATTTTCTTGACATATGGCAACTGATGTACTTTGATATACAATACAAGGTCTGTTTATAGTCATTACATGGATAACATGGAGCCTGCACCACCCACCCAAACAATTATGTGGCATGTCTGTTAATTGCAGCTTCATATTCAGACAGCCATAGGAAAAGATAAGCTGACTCTTCCATTAGAAACTTCAGCATCTTGTCTTTATCATTGGCTTTGTGCTGAAACTGAATGCTGTCTGTGGTGCCATGAACACAACACTGTTAAAATAGCATGTATATCAGTGATACTCAGCTCCTGAGCCACTGAGGTCTAAATTAGCGACCATCATAACCCAAAGGAGCCACAGCAGTGTGAATTCATTTTCATTTACTATACTGCTATATATTCATATTTAAACAGTATGACAGGGAAAATATTGTGTGTGTGCATGTATGATTCTCACAGCAAAATGACTGACCAAGTATTATTAAATTATCAACTACAATTGGTTAATAACATAGTAAAAGCCTCCTGATTGGTTAATGACTTAGACTGGCTAATAATTAAATTGGTGTTTTAATATCAAGTGTTTTAATAACAGTTTTAAATTGATGTTACTCCCAGTGACTTCAGTGGAGTTTCTAGCAGTTTATAATGTTGTGAGATCTGAACTGGGCTCAGTGGGGTTGAACTAGTGTGTGAATAATACCCAATAACACGCATAATATTAGAGGATATTACACGTTATGTACGATAAAAGGAGCCTACATGGACATATTGCAATGGTTGCTTTTGAGCTGCTATAACATGGTCATTGTGCCACGTCAAAACTTCCTAATACAGTATCACTATTTCCCATGTATAAAGCATTAAATGTGGGAATGTAGGTGGAGCTGGTATCAATGCTTATAGTTAAGGTTGCCTAACGTTTTCCACTATAAGACCCTGTTCAGTTGTTTATAACTCTTCCAAACCATTTGGACTGAGTTTTTCCATGCTTGGGTCTGCCTCAGACTGATTTTTATGGGAAAGTTTTAGCAAAAAGAATTCTGCCCTTCCCAAGAACGAGGCTAATGAAAAATACGTGGTTTTGCCCGTGTTAAAAAAAAAGGTGTACCTGGGAAGCTCTAGCAGCTCCATGCTTTGGAGCAGGGACTTGAAACATGGCAGGAGGAACACGCTGGTGTCTGGGAGGTGCCTATTGCCGTCCTGGTGAAAATCTGCCAGAGCTGGCCCAGATTATGAGCCCCTGAGAACTGCAGTTCATAAAGGCTCAGAAGAGGCTTGTTAGAGTTGGACAGCTAAATTCTCCAAAGCTTCCGTTGACACTGAGTATAGAGCTGCCGGTTTTGGTTGGATGTATTCCTGGAGGTGTCATCACATGACATCATCATTAACGAAATATTAATTCCTGGAGACTCTAGGGCAATCCCGGAGGGTTGGCAACCCTGAGCATGCTCCATCCCCTCCCAGCTCAGTGTGATGACTGAGCATGTACCATCATAGGAATGGAAGCTGAGCAGGACTTTCCCCACAGATGCTCCTCCTGGCTGCTGGAGGTGGCTGTGGCCCCAGGCCCTGAGAGCAGGGAGACAGCCTTGCTGTGCTCTCAATGCCTCCTCTGGACACCAGGCCCAGTGGAAGAGGAGGAGACGGTTAGAATGGATGGAAGCTAGGAAAGCAGTGATAGGAGCAGGCGTGGTGAGAGCGAATATGAGCAGAGTAGGGGCTGGGGAGAGAGAGAGAGAGACAGGCTGGGGGCATTGGGGATAGAAGCAGAGTTGAAACAGGGGTAGAAGTTCAGGGGAGAGGGGCAGGAGCAGAAGGGGATGACGAAGACAGGATTTAGGAGGGGCAGAGGGGCTAGGAGCCTAGAGGGATTGATGCAGAGATAGGGGCAGGGACTGAAGGGTTTCTCAATTGGGGATCCCAACCCAAAATTGGGTCTCCAGAATGCTTCCAAAAGTCACGTGAGGGCTCTTGCAGATCTGGGCTCGAGGGGCAGGCTTAGGATGACCAGATGTCCTGATTTTATAGGGACAGTCCCAATTTTTGGGTCTTTTTCTTATGTAGACTCCTATTACCCCCCCACCGTTTGTCACGATTTTTCACATTTGCTGTCTGGTCACCCTAGGCAAGCTCGGCTCGGCCCCCCGTTCCAATCACTACAAGCTCAGAGGTCATCATGATGATATAGGAGCCGGCCGGGCCAAATCTGAGTGAGTGGGGCTGTGACCCCATGCACCAGAATGCAATGTCTCTCACCCAAATTCAGGGCATGGGGTCAAGCCCACACAATGCTAAGACCCTGGAGGTTGCAACACCTGGATCGGGGAGTTGAGCTCAGCCACCCCTTCAGGACCAGAACCTCAGGAGCCACTGCTGCAGGGATTGTGGGATGGACTCTGCAATGTCTCCCTCCTGTCTCCCCCCTGGCCTCCCCGGGGGGAGGACCCACCCCCCTGAGGAGAGGACCCAAACCCCCTGGGCCTTCACCCCAGGGGCAGGATCCAAACCTCCCCCCGGCCTACATACTGGGTGGCGGCAGGCCAGTAGCATTTACAAATAGTTCCTGCACCCTAAAAGGTTGAGAACCCCTGCAATGAAGCTCCCGCCCGCCCTCCATTAGTCCTCAAACTCATTGTTCTCTTGCTGTCCAGGCTCGCACGCGGAACGCTTGGCTTTGCCACCTTCACGTTCTTGTCACATTGCATTGGGAGGTTGTGTCTGTAATTTTACACTACAGGGCCAGGGAGTTATTGAGTTGCTGCTACAAAAAGCCACTGAGAAAGCAAAACATAGAAATTGTCGAGGGTAAAACGGTTGATTCAAAGTGGGAAGTGCTAGCAGACAGAGCAGTCTGGGCACTGCTCTGCCTTCAGACAGCTTGTTGTGCCTCGATACTGCAGTGATCTCTCGATAATAGGGCATATTACTAGCTTAGTCCAGTTTTCAAGCTAGAGTCCATAGAGTTAGGTACCTACAGGTCTGTCTACACTACAGCTGGGCACCAGCCTCCCAGCTCGCGTCGACAGATGTGCACTAGTGCCGCTTGATCTAGTGTGCTAAAAATAGCTGTGTGCACATTTTGGCCTGGGTGGTGGCTTGGGCTAGCTGCCCACACTCAGAGTCAGTGGGTTGTGCAGGGGGGGACTCGGGCAGCTCGGCTCAGCCGCCCACCTGTGTTGCAGCAGCCACGCTGCTATTTTTAGCATGCTTGATCCAGCGGCGCTAGCGTGAGTCTGTCTACCCAGTGTGGATGCACCCTATAGCAGTGGTTCTCAAACTTTTGTCGTAGTGATCCTTTCACATAGCAAGCCTCTGAGTGCTACCCATTTATAAATTTTAAAAAATCTTTTGTATATATTTACCACCACTATAAATGCTGGAGGCAAAGTGGGATTTGGGGTGGAGGCTGACAGCTTGCGACTCCCCCATGTAATAACTTCCCGAGCCCCTGAGGGGTCCTGAGCCCCAGTTTGAGAACCCCTGCCTTAGGGGCCTGATCCAACTCCCACTGGAGTCTTTCCGGGGCCACCAACGGGAGTTGGCTCAGGTCTTAAATACATAATGACATGCACACAAAAAAACGACATCAAAAGAACATGAAGGCTGCAAACCAAGGACTCAGAAGTCAGGAAATGCCAGAACGAAGGTTGTCTGTGCAGTTTTGCCCCTATGTGTGTATCCATGATGATCCAGTCTGTAATTACATGATCACATGCTGGTGTTTCCCCAGAGGACCCTGCCTCATGCAGTGCACAGGCTGGGTGGCACTTATGAGCAGCTAGTCAATATTTTGTTTTATCCTCATTGTCCTCAGGAACACAGGGAAATGGAAAGTGTCGGGACACTGTAATTATAGACAACACCAGCTCTGCCTATATTTTAGGCAGCAAGATACCCATTTTAAGCAACAGAACGCTGCTTTAGGTGATTGTTTCATTTAGTCTCCCTACTCCATCCCATTCAGACTGAACCATCTATAGAAAATGGACATTACACTTCAAAGCCAGGACACGTGGTGGAGACAGGGTGTATTTTTATGTCATGTTGCCATAGACAGAAGGAGCAGGTAGGTTGGGTCGTTGTGCTCCTCGGTGGCAGATGACTTGGGCCTAATCCTGGACCAGAAGAAAATGAAGACTTTCCAGAGAGGCCTCGCAAATGAAACACCCCAGTTTAACTTAGTTTGGGGGGGATTAGCATATGTTGGGAGAGTGCTGCAATCTGACTAATATGGACGTGTGTCTAAGATCCCCAAACACCCACTGGGCTGACACGAGGAGCAAGGACCTGTGGGGAGCAGGCCGGGCCAGAGGAGATGGGGTTACTGGTCATGATCAGGCTGGTTAATGTCTGATGCCCTTTGGGTATCCACAGTTCATCACAGCTGCTTTGCCAGAGCTACCCTGCCCGTGTCTTGTGGCGTGACTCTGCCGGACTGAGAGCAAGGGCCTTTTAGTGCGTGTCACCCTGCATGTGAGTGTCCGGGCTGGGCGAACCTGGGTTTGAGGTGCCCACATGGCGCTAACAGCTGGAGCGGAGATGGCGCTTGCCGTTAGGGGGCTTGGTGCAGTGTCCAGCACTACCGAATACCGTGGTACCTGAGCACTCCCAGTGACCACAGCGGCAAGGCTGGTGGCAATGCAGTGCAAACACTACGGAAGGGGATTGGTGTGAGGGAAGAATTGCTCTTTCCCTACTGCTCCGGTTCCTGCCGGCTGATTGGAAAAGACTGGTACCACCCTGTTGCATGCCTCTGGGACCTTTTATCTGAAGATCCCCAAGCACCTTATGCACAAGTAATTGAGCCTGGAGGTAAAGTTGTGGTTAGATCCGTTTTAGAGCGGCACTGCTGTCTCTGAGGTACATATGTGTTATCCCAGGGCAGACCTGAGAATAGACTCCAGGGTCTTGATTCTGACCTGCCGCCAGCTGGAGCTTGGAGGGCAGGGTTGGTTCCCTTTTGGGGTTAGCCAGGGATTCCTATGGGTTACAACTCTGTGGTGGCCTTAAAGGGCCATCCCACACAGCCTGCACTCTGCCCTGAGCCCTGGGCCAGGATTCCCAGGTATGGCAAGAGGGTGGTCTCTAAGGGGCACATCCTTCTAAGCTTTCTGTTGTGTATCCATTGATTGTTACTATGTAAATTAGTCAATGATACTGTGGGATTTTATAATTTTTGCATGACGTCCCTTGACCTGTGCTAGGGGGTCACAATCCACTGGGTGAAACTCTGCACATCAGCCGGTCTCTCTTCTCTGTGACGGGCATGTTGTTTGACACCCTCTCTGTGGAGCTTTCCCTCCCCCCAGGGTAGGGCACACCTTTAGCACTACAGTTCGGAACAGGCTCCTGTAGTCACAAATCTGCTAATTGTAGCAAACACATCGACTGTAGGATTTGTTGGTATGAAATACTGGACCGCCTGCCTGCAAGCCTCCTTCAAGTCACTGAAACGCACATTCCTTCCTTATGCACACCTCCCGGAAACGCCTTCCCTCGCTGGAGAGTAATGATACAACAGGAAAGCAGTGGCTCAAAAAACCCGACTCATTTTTTGAAGGTGCTGGATGTGGGTTGAGAAACGTGCTTTATGAAGACCTGGCACTGATAATAATCTTACCCTGGACTTCTAGAGCATCTTCGAGCCATGGCACGTCAGAAGCATTTACTGAGGGAAGGTTTGTAATATGCCAGGGAAGCAGGGCTGGTGCTACCATTTAGGCAGCCTAGGCAATCGCCTAGGGCACCAGGATTATTGAGGGGACGGCATTTTGCTGAGGGGGCGGCAGGTGGCTCTGGTTGACCTGCCGCAGTCGTGCCTGCGGAGGGTCCGTTGGTCCGCGGCTCCGGTGGAGCTGCTGCAGTCATGCCTGCGGATGGTCGGCTGCTCCCGTGGCTCCGGTGGACCTCCCACAGGCATGCCTGCGGCAGCTCCACCGGAGCCACGGAAGCAGCCGACTGTCTGCAGGCACAACTGCGGCAGCTCCACCGGAGCCACGGACCAGCGGACCCTCCACAGGAATGCCTGCGGCAGCTCCACCAGAGCCGTGGGATCAGCGCGGGGGGGCGGCGAAATGGCCGTGCGCCTAAGGCATAAGAAACCCTGGCGCCGGTCCTGCATGGAGGCAGAGAAGTGCAGTTAACCCTACTGTACAGATGGGGAACTGAGGCACAGCGAGATTAAGTGATATGCCCAAGGTCACACAGATAGGCTATGTCCGTGGCAGGGCTGAGAACTGAACCCACATTTGACTGCCAGCCTTGTGCTTCTACTCACTAGAAAGCCACCTTTGCTTAGAGATAGAAGGTATAAGCCAGGGTGCACTCACCCTCGTAGACAGCTGCTAGGGATACAGCAAACAGATGAGTTGCTGAGGCAGAGAGAATGTGTGAGAGCTGGGGGGAGGGGTTCTTTCTGCATGAAAATGAGGAAGGCTGCAGAGGTGTGCAGCGCCAGCATGCTTCTGTCCTGGGGAAGAAGGCGGAAGGACTCTGCTAGCGGCCGGAGTTGCTGAGAGAAAGCGGGAGGTTGGATAAAGTGTGTAGGGGAACACTGAAAAGAAGAGAGGGGACAGGTTGAGACCATGTAGTATCTGTGTGTGTGTGTGTGTGTGTGTTTCACCTCACACGACACTTTTTTGTACACTCAGCATTCCAGCGGGGGAACCGTGGGAGCCGTAGGTGTTCACATTTCTGAAAATAAGGCTGGGATATGAGACTCTGTGACTGTGGGGTGAATAAATGGGGGGATTTCTAGGGCTCTGCCAGGGATATGGACAGCCCACATCCCCTGGAAAAAACAGAAAATCTCTTTTCTTAGGAGAAGATTGGCTATTTTAAACTCTGGGTCTAGGCTCACAGCTGTGAACTGAGAGTCCGAAAGGTCCTATCTCTGCTGGCTTTACAGTACAATCTGTGGGAAGTTTTTCTAAAGATTATCTGTATCGGTCTGTCAGCAGTGCTGACAGTTTCCCTATAACTCTGCAGCTGCAAATCCTCTCCAAACCACCATCAGAATGGCTGAAACATTGCCCTCCCAATATCCAATATGCGGACGCAGTATGTCAGGACAGTACTGGAAAGGAAGGAAATCAAAGTCAGATCCCAGAAACACGACACCTGCAACATTTCCCCTCCCACATCACCCTGGTCCTAATGAAAGTCTCATGGGTTCCTCTGAGATCAATGTAAGGCTTTTGATGCAGTAGATCTACAGTTTCAGTGAGCTGCTGGATTTCTGAATATAATATTTTTTTAAAGGTGAAATGGATTTCTTTCTCGTCCTGAAAAACCTGTCTGATTGCTCATGAGGGCGAGCCAGTGCCTCTCTTTAGCTGCTTCTGGCTTTGTTGCTAGAAATGGAAGGAGCCCTGAGTAAACAAACTAACGTGACAGTGGCAGAGGGGTGGTAGTGAAAAGTTCAATGTCAGATTTTTCTTGGCAGTGTTTTTATAGCTCAGGGGAGGAGTCTGGGAACACCTTTGAGAAGTATTTATTGCGTTTACGTCATTGACCTAAGTGGTTTTGCTAGAAGCAAACATTTGAAGAGCGAGAGAGATGGCAATGTTCTGGCTTACACCATTATCCTGCCAACACTGCCTGGAGCATTACCTGTGAAATGCTTGTCCTAGAAGACAAAGAGTGGACGCCTGGTTCTATTGAAATCAATGGCAACCCCTCCTTGCCCCCCCCCAGACTTCAGCAGGGCCAGGTATCACCTCCTGGGTGAATAATTTGGGCCTGATCCTGGCGTCACTGCCTTGTGTAAATCAGGAGTAGCTATTGAAGTCAACAGGAGTTACAGTGATAAAGAAATCAAAATCAGATGCATTGTTTTTCTTCAGAATATAAGAACGGCCATATTGGGTCAGACCAAAGGTCCATCTAGCCCAATATCCTATCTTCTGACAGTGGCAAATGTTCATTGTTCATTTCAGCCTCTCTGTTCATTTCACTTGTTTCCCAGGCTTCTTGCATTCGTGTCCAGGCACCTATGATAACTAGTTGATTGCCCTACTTTCTCAGCATGAATCTTCATGTGAGAAGGGAAATAGAAACACTAGAAATAGGACATCTGCAGGGTACAGTTCAGATCCATAACTATTTCCATGGGAAGTGCTAGGCCTGAAGATTTGGAGGTATCAGTTCCAATGAAAAGGCTACTCAAGAAATTGTCACTTCTGTGGCCTCTAGAGACAAAGTGGGTGAGGTAACATCTTTTAGTGGACCAACTTCTGTTGGTGAGAGAGAAACACGCTTTCAAGCCCCACAGAGCTCTTCTTCAGGTTGGGAAAGATACTCCAGCATCACAGCTAAATACAAGATGAAGTACTGGTACCCTTCCCAGACCCGAAAAAGAACTCTGTGTAGTTTGAAGTTTGTCTCTTTCACCAACAGAAGTTGGTCCACTAAAAGATGTTACCTCTCCCACCTTGTCTCTCTAATATCCTGAGACTGGGACATGGCTACAATTATGTTGCATACAAGTTCTGTGGCTTGTCCAATGACTGATATTTTCCATCTGCCATCAAGGTTCCTGGCTATCTAGGTGGTTCTGCTGGTATCTCCGATAGGCACCCCCTTCCAGGTGTTTCGTCTTAGAAATTCTGGTTGCTTTGTTGTCTAACCTAATAATGCCTGATCCAGTTAATAAAGAGGAGTTGGATACAGGGCTCCTTGGCATTGCTTCAAATGAATTGTCCAGGGAGCTCCCTCTGAACACCATTATAGTGTGCTGTTCTCTGTGCTGCCTTCTGCAACACAAGGCCTGTTGAATCACATCAAATACAAACTACACTTTCTTGTCCAAAAACCTCATCTGTGACCTTCCATGTGTTCTTCTCTCGCTTGTGACCTATTTTGTCCTTGTTGATTGACTTCAGAGACACATCTGACACATGCCCTGCTTCATCATTGCCTTCCTGCTTCAATGGGTTCTGCTGATTTTGCAGGCCATAATTCACCTTATTTCTACTGGTCTTTTACTGGTAGCAGAACATTTCCAAAAATCAGGTCTGTTCTTCTTTGTCTTTAAACACGGGCTGGGATAAGGGGGGTAGAAGCAGCAGGTGACCAGAGAGCTATGGCAAACATGGGACAGAGGAACCAGTCCTGGTGGTACTACACGGGAAGACCCACGATCTGTTTCACACCTGGCCATTTTCTTCTGTTTTCCCAAAAGAATGACGACTTGGGAAGCACCCAGGCAGACACACCCTCCTTAAGCGCATGTAGTACGATAGAGCTGTGCTGATGCTCACTTGTTTTTCGGTTTGATCAGAAATTGAAGATTCACCCCAAGTCCACTGGAAGGTTTGCTAGGGTTTTGTTAGCATTTTGAGTGAACCTAAGCCTGCTCAGGGGGTTCCTTTCAATGTGATCCCACCCTTGTGACTGGAGTTTTGACTTGGGTTTCACTTTGATGTTTTGATGTAGAATCATTGTGGACTGAAACCAAAGAAATGCTCCCTTGAGCCTCTATGAAGTGGAAGTGCGAGTTTCACAAGCTATAAGACTCTCCAATCCAAAGCTGGAGTGAAGTCAATGGGATTCTTTCCATTGACTACAACGGGCCTTGGATCAGTCTCTCATTGCTTATGCACCAGATAAGGAGATCTAGATCTCTCACACCTCTTTGATGCTGGTGTAACTCGCCTGGCTCCTAAATGTTATATGTAATTGTGAGCTTGTTAGAGACTCTATTCCTGGCCATTTGGGCAAGTCAAAGGATGCTTCCTGATGGAAATAAAGACAATGGGGGTCACTAATGCTGAAACAATGCAGGTAACAAGTCTTCGGATGTATTTTGCTTTCTCCGTGGCTTTTGTAGCAGCATTATAACACAGCTCAATGCCTCCCCGGCCCCTGTAATGAAATATTACAGACAACACCACCAAACGCTATGTCACAAGAACTTGAAGGTCGCAAAGCCAAGCAGTCAAAAGTTGGCAAATGCCAACATTCCATGTGCGACCCTGGACAGCAAGAGAACAATGAGCTTGAGAAATAATGGAGGGGAATGTGCTTCACTGCAGTGGTTCTCAACTCCCGGGAAGAGGTCCACAGATTGACATGATTCAAAGGTCTTAGCAAACACAGGACTTGAAACTACATAAAAATAATAGCCTTGATCTAGGTGGAGAGAGTCCATCCAAGAACTGACAGGTGTGCACCTGACACCAAAAGAAACAGCCATTGCAGGAGGATTTGGAGTATATTAGACCTAAGAGGGTCTCCATGTGGCAGATGGGTGACATGGAGCTTGGGTCAATGGCAGATTATTTCTTTTCTTACATTTAGTTTTATCCTTAACATAACATAATGTCTGTTCTGCAGCCTGTACAAGGGAAGGCCAACACGTATGCATGGTAACTACCTCCCAGTTGATGCTGTTCTTGAGGTTTTATCCCAGACCTTTACCTTTAGTAAGGAACCCAGTGTGCCTAGATTCAGACCTTTTCTCTCCTCTTCCATCTGAAAGTTCCAGAATAATTAAGGTTTAAGATCTCTTGGCATCTAAAGTTCATAAATCAACCTGGAGACTCATTAATATAATCAGAGATCTATAGAACAAGTTTTACTCCATTCAGTTGGGCATTCCTGAAAGTTGAATACAAGTAAACAAATTGTGAAGTGGTTGATTTGCTCACCACTGAAAAATGAAAAGCGTCTGATTGACTCTGTTAAGTTGGGTGCAGCAGTGGGTGGGGTGGAGATCTGAGTGGGAGAGCACAGGAGAAGTGGGTGTGGAAGAAAGAGAGCGGACAGGAGGGAGAGTGTGTTAGGAAAGCAGTAAGATATGACGGGCATAGCATTTCTGAGCAGTTAGTCAGTGCCTCGGGGTGGACTGTGCAGCACAAAGATGAAGGTCAAGTGGTTTCACCTGCTTGAAAAGTGCAATTATCCCCTCTAAATTGCCTGTCATGGCTAATAAATAAATAAATGGTCCCACCTATGCTGCCTGTGCATAGCAGAGTGTGACGCCCTCGCTGGCCAGGATTAGAACAATGTTAAAGCTATTTCACAACAGCAGCATTCGTCTCCTCCCCAGAGGGAACGCTGGGAGCCCGTTCTCTCTCCACGATGGGCGCTGACCACAGAAATCAAAGACCATGTCTGGGAGACGCACTCATGAGCACAGCACCCTTCTCATATCCTGCGTGAACCCAGTCCAGCTCTCAGTGGGAGATTTCCATTAACTTCCCTGGGCACTGGATGGGCCCTGACATTTGTGACTTTCAGTGGTAGTGACAGGGATGGAAGTCAGGAGCATGGATGGCTTTGAAAGGGACGCTGAATACCTTGCAGCATGGACGGCACGTGACTCCTCCATTTGGGGAGATTGCATGTGCCCAGACCTAGGGCCGCCGCTGCTCCAGCCCCACTCATCTCCCTCCCCACCCGACAGTCACACCTCTTGGCCCCCTCCCCCAAATCCTCCCCACCCACCAGCTGGGCAGCTGAGCCAGTTGGCTGCTCACCCCTCGCTGGCGCACCTCTTCACCCCCTCGTGCAAGGCTCCCAAGCGGGCAGAACAGGGACAGGAAGAGCAGGGTGGGGAGGCAGGGCCACAGCTGGGGCACCCACCCTTTCAGCGACAATACGCTCCAAAGGCAGCGAGTCAGCTGTTTGGGGAGGCGTAGCTGCCCCTGGCTTCTTATTCCCACAGTTTATGCTCTGCAGGTAGAAGAAATGACAGCTGAGGGGGGGGACTGGAGCCCTGTGAGTGTGAATAATGTTTCCTACATGACGTTGTCTTTTGTTGACTATTCTTGTGGCTCTGCTCAGCCACTGTGGGGAAGGGAGGGCCGAGTCGGGCTCCATCATCCCAGCCATCCTTCACAAAGAGCAAAGCCATAATCCACCACTGCTTGGCAAAAAATGACGTGCTCTCAGCAGCGCTGTCCCTCAAGGCCATGCAGCCAAAGCTGGTGGTAGGCTAGTGATTGTTAGGGGAGATAGCAGTGCCCCGCATGCTATGGAGCCCCATTGCACAGTCGGGTGAGGATAAGGGCTATGAAGGGACAAACTTGTGACTGTATGGAACAGACCTGTGTGAAAATGCAGAAAGTTTTTGCCCATTTTCATAGACCGTTTCCTCCCCGGCTCCAAATTCCCATTTGCAAGAAATTTCACAAGACTTCGGTTTGCAGAGCCTTCTTTCACAGCAAAAACGATTTTGCTTGAAAATGGCCTGGTTTAGCATAATAGGGTACATAAGTGGGGAGTACACTGAATTCCCCTCATGTTCAAATGCCATTGCCACATCTCTAAACCATATTCTAGCCTTTGCTATGCTGTACAGCTTCTTGGACCACAGTCCTCATCTCTGTGAGCTCCATGGACCGTCTCCTTGTTTTGTGTTTGTCCAGCGCCTAGCACATTGAGGGTCTGGTCCATGACTAGGGCTTTTAACCACTACCAAAATACAAATAATAAATGGCAATAATGGAGTAGATAAGCACTTTCCAGTCAGGCATTAAATATTGTGAGGTTGTGACTAGTGGACTCTGAACTTTAGAGGCAGAGGCCAATCAGATCTAGTTTTCAAGAAACAAGACTTGCTGGTCAAGTTTTTAAAATATGAATATCTAACAACAGGCTTCTAAATCCATATTGAGCCACCTAAAAAAAAATGACCTGCAGCAACCTTCGAAATCGCTGACAAAACTGCTACCAACTTCAGCTGTCTGTACAGTACCTAGCACCAGTGAGGCTATTGTCACTGCTGTCATACTAACAATAATGAACGCAGAGCTGGTGGGCCTGGTGTATTGTCTCTTAATATTGAGACAACCAAGCTAGAGACGATGAGAAATGCAATGTATGAACAAGAGCAAAACTGGCTCTCTCAATGGAGTTCATTGGATTTCTCGTTTGTTTTTGGCAGATATTTGGATGCTGGGTCTGGATCCTCGTAGCTGCCACCACAGTGTATTTCCCTATGCTGCAGGGATGGGTTATGTACGTCTCACTGAGTTCATTTTTCTTCTCCCTGATGTTCCTGTTGTGTTACCTGTTTGGATTTCACAGAAACAGTGACTCGTGGAAAGTAGTGGTAAGAACACACTCACTTATTCCAGGTTTTGCTGCCACTGGTGGCTCTTCTCATACCTGTGACTGCCTTTCAACTACAGGTCTCACCTCTCTAGCTGAAAGTTGACTTCAGAATTGACTTTCCATGTGTTCTGCACTTTCTAATCTTTTCACACAAAGGGTCTGACAGATGGAATCATCCCAGGTCATTCTGGAATGTTCTTACTGGTTCTTCTGCCATTTCTTTTAACATTGCATGTGGAGCTGATGCAATTCAACTAGAATATAGAAAATAGAGTAGATGCAGGGACACCTGAACCCTCTGGTGTTTGGTTCAAACCTCTTGGTACTTCCTTCATAGCTACAAAGCCAGTTGGTTAATAATAGGATGTGAGATGCCCCAGTGTACTTAAGGCTACCAAAGAGTTTTCATTATAATCTACTTTCACATGCTCATAGCTTATCATTTGGGCTAAAATGGGGTGGTGTTTTTTTTCAAGTTTGAAGTAAACCTCTTTAGTCATTTTTAAGTTATGGGAGAGAGAAAGGAGAAAAGAAAATAACACAAAAGCGCTAGCTGTGTCCTTCTGAGCAGGGCTAGCATAGAAGCAGCTGAAGACAATGGTGTGACAAAACTGGGGCTTTGTGGTGCTAATAGAACAGTAGCCTGGGCTCTGTGATTTCAGAACCTTTGCAACATTGGTCACATTTGCCTGCAGATTCTAAACTGCTGCTTAAAAGAAAGTTTCGTTCTTCCACTGTTGCAGAAATGAGCCATCCCAATGTAACGTGATGGGCAACTGCTCTGCTAAGCCAGCCTTGCAAAAGACTCCCTCTGTGCCCAAACAAGAGCCACAGAAATGGTAGGATCTCTCAACCCAATCGATTCTGCTTACCTCAAGTTGGACATGCAGAATCTACACTTGCAGCAGCAACACCTCAGCTACATTGAACATACGCAGCATTTTCCATTCTCGTTTCCTGCTACATAATATATTGCCCTTTGAAACACTACACTCAAGGGGAAAGTTGGTGGTGTGATTAAGGCACGAGATCAGGAATCTGGGTTCAATTCCTGGCTCTGCTATAGAGGTCCTTGGTGAGCTGGTGTATGTCTCTCTGCTTCCCATCTCTCCATTGGTTTAACAATACTTCTCTGCCTTACAGGGATGCTATGAGGGTAATGTCATTGTCTGAGAGTGTGTCGAGATGATGTAGGACATATAAGCAGATGTCTAGTAAACATATACAATAAAATATACAGGAGAATTAATGATGCTGTTGAATCTTAACTTGGGCTTTTCCTATCTTTTTGTCATTATTAACTGTGAAAACTTAACGAGCCATTAATGTACTTTTTTACTTCTATTAATAGTGTAGCATCACTGACTACAAGCCTGGGAAGACACTTTCATTCTAAACAAACTCTTAACGTGCGAAATGTTTCCTCTTTGGCTTGACTGTCACATGCCTGGTCCCAGCCCAAAGAAACTTTAGTTGCTATGGAACATTTGAGAAAAATTGTTCCAGATGTTTTTGAGTCATGCAGGCATCATCCTTCCCACTTTTGTAGAACCGAAAAGCAGACACTAGATGGCTGAAGGGCCATAGCTATGCAGTTGAGTTGGAAAGTACACCTGTCATGTAAGTGAGGAGGAGGTACTTGCACTGTGAACGTGTATTTCAACATCACAAACCTTCCTTTTTTGTCTCTTGTTTTGCAGGATAGTCTGTATCATGGAGCCACTGCAATTTTCTATATGAGCGCGGCGGTCTTACAAGCTAATGCAACAATCCGCTCGGAGACTGAAGTGCTTGCACAATATATTCCTCTTTACTATCAAATCAATGTCGCTGCCTCTGTAAGTTGAATGCTTAGAGTATTGATTAGTCACAGTTTCTTGTTGGCACCTCTATTTCCTGTGTAATTTCCATGGGAAAATTTCAACATTGCTGAAATTTTTTCAGGATTTTTTTGTTGGAAAAATCAAAGCCAAATATTTCGGGTCAGGTAGGTCATCCCAAATTGAAACAGTTTGGCTTGTCAAACTGAACTGAACCACTTAATTTCATGTCAGAGTGACATTTAATCTGAGTCTGCCTGATCTGCCATGGTGCTTGATGGGAGTTGTAGTTGGGAGCCTCATGCCCTTATTCCCCCCGCTGGGCTCCCTGGCCAGACTACATCTCCCATGATGCACCACGGTCTCCCCTTTGGCTAAACAGCAGTGGTGCATCATAGGATCCTGTGGCCGCAGTTTACCATGGGAAATGTCATCCAGCCACAGGAAAGTCAGGGCACAAAGTACCCGAACTACAACTCCCATGAGGCACTGTGGTGGCTCAGGTGGATACAAAACAAAAACATTTCTGAATTGAAATTTTTTGTAACTTTTTAGTCCATGAAAAATTTTGATATTTTGCCTTTGCCTCACAACTGGGGATGGGCAAGATAGAAAATTCCGATTCCGGTTAACTCTGCTCTGGAGCTTTCCCACGGTTTGAGTTTGAGATTTTATTCATTAATAGATTGGCAGGATCACTTTAAGGACATAAAATCCACTGAAGAAAGGACATTGGAGGGGTCACTAAGGACATAGATTAACATAAGGCTGAAATCGGTAGAGAAATTTCATTGCCAAGTAATGTTCTTTCCATTTTTCCTTTCAGTTCTTTGCTTTTATCACGGCTTTGCTGTATATTTTACATGCCTTCAGCATCTACTACCACTGAAGGCTGCTGTCAAAGACAGAAACAGGATGACAGACATGCAGCAGTGACACCCGGACTTTGTGTACCTAAAACAATGGTTTAATAGGATTAAGAACATAATTCAGTGTAAATATAGATCATTTGGAGCCTGGCGCTGCTTCATTTTAATTTTCAAAGATATTTGTTTTATAAATCTATAAATCTTAATTTTTATACAGTATTGTGTATTTTCTGTCTGAAAGCAGTATCGTTTGGGGAAAGCTTATTCACGCAGTCCTCCACAGCATATTGACATCTTCTCTTCCCCACGTATCACAATGTCTCAGCTTTTGGTCATGTCCAAAGGCTCTCTGGCTGTATGGTCACATATGCTTGGGGTAGGGGTTGCATGAACTAACTTATTGGAAAATATAAAGGTCTCTTTGTTTTCTTATGACAGCTTTGTTGTGTATTGTTCATTTTGTTAGGTTTCTCTGTCATTCTGGTCTGATTAGAACTATGGTTCCTCTGAGCTAGTTCACACATCCCCTGCCGCTTCTGTAGTGAAACGCCCCTCACCTCCGTGGCTAGCTGGCCCCATTTCCAGCACCTGCTCCGCGTGCTGAAATCCATCCTTGTGCAGAGCGCCAGCACCAGGGCTGTACACCACTTCAGTCCCGTTTACACCTATGCAGTGAAGTCCTGACGTCAATGGCCGAACTCCCAGTGATGTCAGTGGGGCCAGGACTTCACTGCATGGTCAGAGAGCAACGTGAGAGTCTTGTTTTATGAAGATCCAATTTTCCATACAGAGGTGTCAGCGAGTGTTACCTTCTCAGCAATTTGTCCTAACAGGAAACCACAGTGCCCAAAGGAAATAACTGTAAATGGAAGCAAATTAGTCAGGTGGCAATTCCCTACTTTTTAGGGGATTGTGAGACTACATTAATTATTGTTCCTAGGTGCTTTGAGGTCCTCAGACAAAAGGCACTGGAATGGTGTGTGAGTATTAATGACTGGTATTATTAATAAACAATCTCAGAAGCAGGCATCTGTGCTGCCTATAGATGTGTGTGTGTCACTATTGTGGGAGGAAATGTACATGAATGGCTAAGCACTTTACTTACTGGTGGGAGATTATTATTCTGCAAGTTGCATAGGAACAGCAGTAAATCCCACAATGCAGTTAGCTCTAACTCCTCAATAAGACACCTAGGGTATGTCTACACTGCAATTAGACCACCTGCAGCTTGTCTGTGGCTTGGGCTAAGGGGCTGTTTCGTTGCAGTGTAGACATCCGGGCTCGGGATGGTGCCCAGGCTCTGGGACCCTGTGAGATGAGAGGTACCCAGAAGCTTGGGCTGCAGCCCAGGCCTGAAAGTCTACACTGCAACGAAACAGCCCAGCAGCCTGAGCCCTGTGAGCCAGAGCCAGTTGGCACGGGCCAGACGTGGGTTTTTAATTGCAGTGTACACATACCATTAGTCACAGTGGGCCAGCTGCTCCATGGAGAAGACATGAGCAGTTCCCCTTGTGCCTCTGCACAGCAGCCAGGCATCACAGCATTTCCTGGAATCCCTGGGGTGTGCCCATGAAGCACAACAGACCCCAGGAATAGTCCCTGCTGAGGGAGAGATGGCAGGGAACATGGGTTCCTAGGTACATAGATTCCAGGGCCAGAAGCGACCTCTGTCATTATCTAGTCTGATGCTCTGCATAACACAGGCATAAAACAGCCTCCAAATAACTCCCAGAGTCAAACGTTTAGAAAAACAGCCACTGTGGATTGTATCAGAGGGGTAGCCGTATTAGTCTGGATCTGTAAAAGCAGCAAAGAATCCTGTGGCACCTTATAGACTAACAGACGTTTTAGAGCATGAGCTTTCATGGGTGAATACCCACTTCGTCAGATGCATCTGACGAAGTGGGTATTCACCCACGAAAGCTCATGCTCCAAAACATCTGTTAGTCTATAAGGCGCCACAGGATTCTCTGCTGCTTTTACTGTGGATTGAAAAATTGTCCGTGATGGAGAATCCACCACGACCCTGGGTAAGTCGTTCCACTGGTTAATTACTCACTCCTGCAAATGTACGTCTTTTTTCCAGTCTGAATTTCTCTAGCTTCAAGCTTCCAGACACAGTATCTTCTTAGCCCTTTTATTTGCTAGTTTGAGGAGCCCATCATCCAATATTTGTTCCTCATACGTACAGACTGTGACCAAGTCTCCCCTCACCTTTCTCTTTGTTCAGCTAAATAGACTGAGCTCCTCGCGGCTCTCGCTATCAGGCAGGTTTTCCAATCCTTTATCATTCTTGTGGCTCTTCTCTGACCCCCTCTCCCAATTTACCAACAGCCTTCTTGATCCCTGGTTCTAGCCGCACCTTTCTCTGACATTGCTTTATATCAGGCTCTCTCCTCTTAGGAAATCTCCCCTGACATGGGCGGTATTTGGTCTGCCCCGTAATAATACGAGCCGGTAAAGCGCCGTGACTCTCCCCAGAAGCTTCAGCTCACTCCAGGTGCTCCAATTTTGAATGCTGCCATTTGAAGGAGATGAGAAGCCGAAGCCAAATCCTGCATGCGTTATTCAGGCAAAACTGCCACGGAAGGCAAGGTGGGGCTTTGCCTGAGCTGTTGCTAAGGGCTCAACATAGAGACGCCCACCAACATTACTGGGCCCTGGCTCAGGGCCATAAATACAGATCTATCGTACCCAAATGCACTTCAGTAACAGAAGGGCACAGTACACATTCAAGGGGGTCCTGCCCCGTGCTCCTTGCTGATTCCCTTTGTCATGTGGCAGCCAAGGGGTGAAGTGGAGCTGCCCTGCTGTGCGGGTGTGGTGGATGGTGGATGGAGTCTGGGACTGCCCGTGTGTTGGGGAGCAGAGACAGGGAATCAGCTACCGCACCCTAGCAAGGCTTGATGTCACACATCCCTGGCAGACAAAAGAGGGGCAGGAATAGGGAGCGTGCACATAAGAGTGATCCCCACGACTCCTCAATTGCCTCCTCAGCCGCGATCGGAGCCACAACCTCAGTGAGTGTACACAGACGTCAATGGAGCAAGCCTGGGTCATGCCAGCTGAGAATGGAGAGACATTAAACCCAGTGGCTGTCACTGCCCCTCTGCAAAGCTACGATGGCAAATCTCACTCCCGCCCCAAGGGCTTGAGGGTAGCTGTGAAGACTTATTCCCCACCCCAGGACCTTGTGGGTAGCTATAATCCCTCTTCCATCCCAAGGGCTTATGGGTAGCTGTGATCCCTTAGCCCCATCCCATAGCCTTATAGGTAGCTGTGATTAGGGTGACCAGATGTCCTAATTTTATAGGGACAGCCCCGATTTTGGTTTCTTTTTTCCTATATAGGCTCCTGTTACCCCCCACCCCAACCCGATTTTTTTACACTTGCTATCTGGACTTGTGATCCTCCCACTCTGCCCTAAGGCCTTGTGGGTAACTGTGATTCCCCCATCCCCAACCTGCCCCAGGGCCTTGTGGGTAACTCTGCTCACCCTGTGACAATTCTCGAACTGTGAGTCACCTTGTTACCCCCTGCCTCTAATGAGATGGAGCCTTGCCTGTAGTGGGTGGGTGAGGTCCCTGACACCACCAGCCTGTCAGGCACTCTGGGCTATGCCAGCCCTGGGTTAGCCTGGCCGGTCAACAAGAGGTGCACCTGAGTGAGTCGCCTTGGAGCATGCCCTGTGATAGCCAGCTCCTAATACTGGCTACTCACAGGTAATCCCAGATCCTCTGCCCCCAAAGGCACTGTGGACCCTTGTTTTACCTTAAACCACAGCTCCTGTAAAATCACAGCACCCGTGTAATAAGCCAAGAGCTTTAGTTAAGAGAGACTAGAGAGTCAACTAAACACAAGGGAGAGTGGTGGAAACAAATGCTTACACTGCAAAACCAAATAATAAAATGTGAACGAAGGCCTAGATTTATCACTAGTTCCCTTTCCTGGCTAATAAAGTTGTTTCCACCTCAAAGTTCAGTCTGTTGCAGAAGTGCCTGGTTTTAAAGGAACAGTGAACCCTCAAAAAAGGTTGCTCTTTAATAAAGTTTTTTTCCCCTCAAAGTTCAGTCTGTTGCAAAGCTGACTGGCTTTAAAGGCCCCAAGATGAAAACACAAGACTTCTCCTCAATGAATGGCTACCGACAGCCTCGCCTTGCTCTGTGGCACACGGAACAGTCTTTTTTCTCTATTCATAGACAGGGCGAGCCCATCTGGTGTAACGGTCCGCACAACTTTTTTACCCTCAAATGGTTTCACCTGTTTTGCATTGTTGTAATCCTGTTCCCAGATTGCCCCACTGCAGGCCAGTTGTGCAGCATGGTTAGAAACACTGTTCAGTTTAGGTGCAAAGCCAAACAGAAGGGTTTTTGTGGCTGCATTATTTAGTAGCGTCAGAAGCTCATCACAGTAGAGCTGGGGGCCTTTGTAATATTCTAGCCAGGGCTAGTTGACAAGAGTTGACATGATTTAGCTCCAGCCTACGCTGTACTTCCCACTAGCTCCGTGTTTGTGCTGAAATTTCAGCTCATTGAGTGATTCAGAAGGACTTTCTTCCCAGAACTGACGGGTATTAATTAAGACAGCCCCTTTTCTGTAGTATATATTTAAAATAAACACTCCCACACTTGCTATGATCATTTTATAATCCATGAAAACTTGCAAGAGGCTAACATGCTGTTTGTTACTAAGCTACCAAGAGTGATGGGTGAAGTCACATTATATGCACTACAGCCTGGGAACCCAAGACCTACACAGCGCTGGTCACTTGCAGCAAGGTTTGGCCATAGTAATAACTGACGCTAAACTGAAACCAACCCCTCTTCACCTGAAATCACAGTGTACACAGAGGGTTTGATGATCAGTTTAAAAACTGATTTTTAAGTTAAACTGGGGCAGCTTTCTCATGTAGACAAAGCCTTATGCCTGCGGGAGTGTATGGTTCATGTGTACTAAGCTAACATGTTGGATCAGAGTGGAAAGAATAGCTGCATGGAACTAAACTGATTCACGGGCTAGCAATTCAGATTTGCTGTAGCGTAAAGTCTGATAAACTTCAGATTGGCAGCTCCCATTTCTCCGAGTCTCGCGATTCCTCTGAGAGATGATAGCTAGCTCAGCTAAAGCTCACTGCTTATCCCAAAGCTACTACAAAATGTCTCCCAGACGTTTGGAAGGGCTGAAGGATGTTTGAAAGGATACGCAGAATTTGCAGGCCAAGAAGGCTTAATTAATATTTAACTAGCACTGTGGAATTTATATAAATCCTGCTAGATTATGTTTGTGTATCATAATAGTTGAGCTGTGATTTTCTGCAGCACATTATAAATTGATGCATCCTAAGCATGTTATAAATCAATGCATCCTAAGCACATCATAAATCAATGCAACTGCAGAATTAGCCGACATGAGCTACAAAGGTAATGTGGATACACTAAAGATCTGGCCCAAAGGCAGCTATAAAGCAGGGAATATCTTTCACTCTCAGTGAATGCTGGGCTTACAGTACCTCCATCTGGTTATGAACAAAACCAGTACTGAGATGAAGACACATGAAATTAGGATAAAACAGAAAAAAGTGTGGAATGCAGCATTGCCAACTCTATCATGGATCTCACAATGTCCACTGTGTTCCTTAAAGCCAAGTTCCTGAGTTGGGTAAGTATTGGGGGGGGGGGGCGGAGGGGGGAATCTCAGCCTTCTTCTTTTTTTTTTTTTTAAAGTCAGTTTTAGCCTTCATGGCTGCAGAGAAAAGCTAGAAAATGTGAATCCTAAAGAGCAAAAAACCCAGAAGGCAACAAAACCAACCCTCTATGATCTTTCAGACAATCTCATGATTTTGTTGGCCTGACATGGTTGTTTTTAACTCTTGGGGTTGGAAATATTGGGACCCCTACAGCTCTGAACCCCAGTGTTCTGGCTCAGAGGCAGTTTAGGTCATTAATATTCAGCCTAGCCATATTCCTCCTGTAGTATCAGTGGGATATTGTATTGTCTGTGCTAAAAATGAGTCTCCAGTCCTGTAAACACTTTCGCATGTGACTCACTTGATTCATCCCATGGAACTACTCACATGGGTAGTAACATTTTTCACATGCATATGTATTTGCAGGATCAGAACCCTTAGACGTCCACCTCCACCTCAGGATATAGACAGAGGCCACAGCCCTGAGCAGAGCGAAGGCACTCACTATATATTAATGGCATCATTCTCCACTTACTATTTTAGGCTCTGATCCTGCAACAATCTCTGTGTGAGTGGGCCTTTGAGTCCCATTGACTTCACTGAGGTGCAGTGGTTTGCCTGCACAGAATTCATTGTGTTGCAGGGCACCGCGGGGTGAGTCATCAGCAACCGGATCTGAACCTGGACATGTTGGATGCATGTGCATGAGTCGCTAGTGCCTGAGTCATCAACCTCTACATGGAGCCCAATCCCAACTAGTGGGGGAGAGAACCCCACACTGAGCAGGGTACAATTACAGCTGAACAGAGGATGGCAAGTCCCTTTCGCAGGCCTCACAATTTTGTTTCACGTTGGAACAGTCCAGATATAGTTGTTACCCACTGCCCAGGTGGGTCGAGCGCCTGAATTAATTGTTTCTAAAGCTCTCTGGGGTCGCTGGATGGGAGGCAGTAGATAGTGCAAATTATTATTGTTTCTCACTTGTTATGGGGTAAGGACCTAATGCACGATCTGATCGAGCTTGAGCTTGACACCAGTCTAAGCAATAAATGGATTGGTGGCTGTTCTGCTCAGAACAGACTGTCGACTGGCAGAGAAAGAGAAGGATATTTATTCCTCTCAGCACAGGGAGTACCTGTAATGTGTGTTTGCAGCAATTTTGCACATTTAGGGTCTGATCCAAAGCCCACTAAAGTCCATGGGAGTCTTTCCATTGGCTTCAGTGGGCTCTGGATCAGGCCCTTAACCTAGCGGATAAATACAGATAAACATTTTCAGCTGATTTCTCATGTTTCCTGCTGGCAAGTAGGATTCCAGTCTGCAGCCTGCCCACTGGGCAGATCAGCCATAGGACGATGTGGGACTGAGAGACAGCTGCATGGTGCAGTTATTCTTTTGGCCACTTGATGGACCCATTACTATGCTGTTTGTTACTCATCTGAGCTTAAGGGCACCAAAAAGTGGGATGCCTTGATTTTTACCCAAATTCCTTTACAGGTTCTTCAGCCGAGACCTAAAGGGCCAGAATTTCAGTGGGAGCGAATCAGCTTAGCTTGACTGAAATCAGTGGGACAGATCCATAGCTGGTGTAAATTTCCCAAGCTCTGTTGAAGTCAACAGGATGGATCGTCAGTTGGTGTAAATCAGCTGGCGTTAGCTCCATTGACTTCAAGGCAGCAGGGCCGCCCAGAGGATTCAGGGGGCCTGGGGCAAAGCAATTTCGGGGGCCCTTTCCATAAAAAAATTGCAATACTATATTCTCGTGAGGGTCCCTGTGGGGCCCAGGGCAAATTGCCCCACTTGCTCCCCTCCACAGGCAGACCTGGGAAAAATAAACCTTCCACATCTTAGCACAAACCCAGTTTTGAGAAAACTTCTTTACAAGGTATCACTGGTTCTCAGCATCAGCTAGCACTAAAAGGCACGAAAGCTTATTGAAAGGGTTGGACAAATATTTTCCATCAAAACTTTTTTTGGATCGAAAACTAGGCGTTTTTAAAAAGCAGAAAAAAATCATGGACAATGTCTGCTTTCTATCAAAATTTGTTGTGTTTTTTTTTAATTGAAAAGCTGAAATTCGTCTGCCAAAACCTGAACATGGTTTGAGGTTTCAGAACTGTGTGGCCAAATTTTTGCTGCTTGCTGTGTTTGATTGTTTAAAGAAACAATAAAAAAATTCGTGTTAAAAAAATCCAAACTTTTGCCCCCTGCGCTTTGACAAAGCCTGGCCCATTCAGTCAGAGATTTTTCCAGGTTGGTGTACACTGCTGGCTTCCTTGACTCATATCCCATAACTTTGCTTCGTTTTAGGTTAGGACATAAGACGCTACTTTGGGTCAACCAGGTCCTCCAACCAGTATCTGTTCTACTGACATGGGCCAATGCCAGTGCCCCAGAGGAGTGCACCCTAACAGGTAATGATCAAGTGATCTCTCTCCTGCCACCATCATTACCCTCTTGACAACAGGGCTGGGACACCTTCTGACCCATCCTGGCTAATAGCATTAATCCATGCACATATCTTTTCCTAGAGACTGCTCAATGGGGCCCTCAAACTGGCGATGGTTACTGTGGTTTGTCCTTAGCTAGCTTATCACTACTCCAACGAACTGAGCATTAAGCTTGTTTCCAGGAGTCTGAGTGAGCCTATGTTGTGAAACTGAAATGCTGCAAAATGCCCATGCATTGTGACATGTGGACACACTGGTGCTAAAATTCATTACCCAGGGGTTTCTCAAATGGAGTTGACCCCTCAGGGGGTCATGAGGTTATTACTGGGGGGTCGCGAGCTGTCAGCTCCACCTCAAACCGCTTTGCCCCAGCATTTATAATAGTGTTATTATATAACAAGTGTTTTCAATTTATAAGGGAGAGGGGTCGCACTCAGATGTTTGCTACTGTGAAAGTTGTACCAGGACAAAAGTTTGTGAACACAATTGAATTGCGCCCCTCTGAAGCCTCGGAATGCAGGGACGGGGAGTCTCCATTGGTAGGACTTGGGGAAGGGCTATTGCTCTTCTCATGTGGATCCCTCCCCCAGTGACTATGGGTTAAATGAAGCTACCCTCCCCTGACATGATCTCCTTATGAGCACTGATATTAAATATTGACTATAATTTGGCTTTGAGAAGTGAAAGGGATGGTAGCCTAATGGAAAACTAACAGCTTGGCTCTTCTCAAGCCTTCAACTGCGACTGAGCTTTAGGGCAGGGGAGGCTGTGCCTCCAACAGCCTGGCCCTGCCCTATCCAACCCCCCCCACTTCCTGCCGTCCCCGCTGCCCTCCTCACGAATCCCTGACCCATCCTGCTCCTTGTCCCTCTCACTGTCTCCTAGGAACCCCCACCACCACCACCCCGGAGTACACCCCACCACCGCTCCCTGTTCCGTGCCTGCCTCCCGACTCTCTATCCACCCACCCCACTGAGTCCTGAACACCCCCCGAATGCCTACAATCCACCCCCCCGTTCCCTGTCCCTGACGCCCCCCTCCCTGACTGACCCCAAGACTCCCTGCCCCCGGCTCACTCAGAGCTCAGCGCGCCCCCGAACAGCTGCAGCGCACCTCCTGCCAGCCATCTGAGCTTCTTCCGCCCAGCCTGGAGCTCGCAGCCCGGCCCCCTGACCACGCGGCTCTGAGCGGGCGGAGCTCAGGAGGCCCATCGGATGGACGCTGCAGCGCCGTGCGGGAATGCTGCTTGTTGCACTGAGGCTCCAGGAGAGGGGCAGAGGTGGGAGCCTGGGTCGTTCTCTTGGGGGCCCTTGCGGAGCCCGGGGCCTGGGGCAAATTGCCCCACTTGCCCCCCCCCAGGCAGCCCTGCAAGGCAGCTACACCTCTTTACACCTCCTGAGGGTCTGACCCCACATGTTCTTACATTGTAGAACTGGTTCTGCCTTTGATCACTCCTGGCTTTTGCTCTTAGAAATGAGCCCCCTTTACATCTCTCTGCCAGTATAAAGGGGCCTTAGACTGAGTGTAAATTACAAATACACAGGAAGGCCCATTTAGGAAGAACAATGTAGAGGAGATTTAAGGCAAAGGAGAATCAGGTTCTCTGTGTTCAGCTGCAAAAGGTAATGCGTGACACATGCTTCATGAGAAATCCGTTTCTGTTAAGAGATGTGCAATAAACGTTTCATTCTTAATCATAGCAGGCAAGCCTTCATTTTTTTCTTTACTTAAATTTTATGTGGCCATCTTCAGGTGAATCTTAACTAGTTGTAGGGGGTCTAATTTGTCCTCCAAATGAAATAATTAGATCATAAGCTTTTTGGTCTGTGTTTGCACTGGGGTTCCTAGGAGCTATGCTAACACAAATAGATAATAACGTGGCAATGAGTCTGTATCGCGTAGCATGTCAGTCACACAGTTTAAATTAGCTGCCGCTTGCTTTGGAGAGCTGGAGTCTGAGTTTTTGCAGTTTTCTGTGGTCATCACAAGTCAGGATGCGGTTTCCTGGGTAGAAGCCAGGGAACCTCTGCGGCTGGACAGCACTGAAATCTACTTGTGGAGGAATAGAGCCCATAAATAGAAACACTGGACCGGTTGCATTAGCAGAATGAACCTGCCCAAGCCCAAGCATTAGCAGAATGAACCTGCCCAAGCAGACTGCCTGTGTGACCTTGGGCAAGTCACTTAGTTGTGCTGTGGCTCAGTTTCCCCATCTGAAATATGGGGATAATGGCACATCACTACCTCTCGGAGGATCAATATATTAAAGCATATGAGATGTTCAGATACTATCACAACTGAGGCCATGTAAGTTCCTAGTAAATAGATGGAAATAAAAAATGTGCAAGTTCATTTGTTCGGGAAAACTTCAGAGCTAAGTCAGTGTGGCTTAAGGAAGGTGTAATTCCCAGACAAAATAGCAGTGTGACTGTGATGCCAGAGTGTTGGCTTGGGCTAAGCTGCCAAGTACAATCCCCACAATCTCCTGGTGTCTAGCTCACCTTGCCATGGCCACACGGCTATTTTTAGTGCACAAACTCAATCACACCTCTGCCATTGGCCTGCTAGGTGACCTTGGGCAAATCACTTCCTGCTCTATCCCTCAGTTTTCCCATTTGTAAAACTGGGATAATGATCATGACCTCCTTTGTAAAGTGCCTTGAGATCTGTGGATGCAAAGCACTGCATAAAAGCTATATATTATTATAGATAATCACAATAATGAACAGTCCAATGCACTACTTGAGGACAGTTCTTAGAATGACGCTCCTGGATGCTAAAAGAAAACTACATGAGATTTTACTATGTTAGGCTGGCATTTTCAAAGGCATTTAAGGTGCTCAGCTCCCACTGATTTCCAATGGGATTTTGCTACCTAAATCCCTGAGACACTGTTGAAACTCCCAATCTGAAATACAGCAGGAGTGGCTTCTCTTTTCCTCCCCTAGGAAATGAACAAATAAAAACAACTAAGACAGTAATGGGGAAAGCTGATATGATGTGCAAGAGGCCAGTATGCTAAGCTATGTTATTACAGAGAAAATGACCTGGCACTGAAAGAATTAAAATAATGTCATTCTTGTTTGTTCAGGCTTGTTTTGCCTATGCCAGTCACCTTGACATTTCTAAAAGAATTTTTCAGGTATGTAAGTTCAAAAATTATGCAACTTGACAAAACAAAAGGTTGGTGGGGGGGAGAAAAGATTGATGGAATAAATTTGGAGAGTCATGCAATGCCCAAATGAGGGTCTGAAACAGAAGGTGATATCTGCAGCTTGCAAAAAGCAAATTCACATTGTAAGATTGCAGTCTGGAAATGATCTGTGTTTAATTTATTGTCACAGGCATGAGATAACCGGACAGACTTCTAGATTAGGAGAAAAAAGTGGGCCAGATCCTCATCTGATATAAATTGGGGTCATCATAATCATTATCATGGCAAACTGCAAAGCAATGTAGTCTCCTGGTGATCGAGCGCTATCTATCAATCTCTAACTATTCCTTAAGGTGGTCTGGCTGGATATTCAGTTTATGAACATCATGAGCAATCTTATCACATCACTGAAGCTTTTGGTGATCGCTGACTGTGCAGCTCCATTCCTGGTAAGTGTGCTTTGGGATTGTCATTTTAATCACAAATCGAGGTAACTTCATTGAAGGCAATGGGATTGCTTGAATTGGGACCCCAAAGGGGTTGCTCCACATGACCTTCTGGGATCCCTCTGAATGGAGTGACAGAGCCAATGCGAAAAAATGTTGAGAGAAAAGATTCAAAACTGTTGAAGCATTTTGTTTACACATCTCCACACAGAAAAAAGCAAACAATTTTGGGGGGGTTCAAAATGCCTTTTCATGTAAAAATTTACACTAATTAGACAAAAAATGATGGGGGAAAAAGTAAGTCACAATGGAGCCTTTCAAAATTAGCCAAGCAAGTTTCGAATGACCCAACACAAACAATTATTTTTTTTAAAAAAATCATTTTTTTCAGTTTGCAAATATTTCCAATAGTTTGTCTTTTTGTTCTGATTCCAGCCAGGAAAACCTGAAGAACTTTTGGAAACTGTCACAGGACACAACTGCCATTCCCTGCCAAGCTCTAGGGAGTGACTGACCCTCTCCCAGCACCCCCTGCCTGTTGCCAGCTTCCTGGCTTTATAGGCCCTGCCTATTCCTGCTCAGCTGAACCTGCCCATAGTTAGTTCTCTGCTCCCTAGCCTGTGGAGTCAGTAGGCCTGCCTGGCCTCCTTAACCCGTTTCAGTCCTGGGTGAGGTGGACACCCCATTGCAGATGGGTGCATTGTATTTTGTAAAGATAGTCATGTGTCTAAGGAGGTGGCAGCATAATGCTAGCGCAATGTAACTGCTAGACAGGGCATTAAAGGAGTATCAGGCTCTCCTTCTTTACACTGCCCAGCGGCTTAAGCCTGGAAAGGATATTAAAACTTGCGCATCAGGGCTTAGGCCACGATCTAACTTTTAGAGACCTAACGTGGAAGTTGGTTTCCTCTAAAGCATCTGGTACTCGCTACTTTCAGAGACGGGGCTAAATGGACCTGGGTCTGATCCAATCTGGCAATTCTTTTGTTCCTATGACTGCTGATTTGTGCTGAAGACCACACATTAACATGACTCTCCTAATGGTCACGTTCATACATGACCCATCGATTCTAGTCAAGACAGGCCCTGAGAGGCACCTCCTTCAACCTCGCTCTTTAGCAATTGCCCCAAAGCGTGGCAATACCTCAGCACAGCCACCACCTTTTCTTTTTTGGGATCCCCATCCTGCAGTGGGATCCACGGCAGCTCAGGGCTGTGCCTGCTTGGAGCTCATGGCAGGCTTGGGCCTTCTTGCTTCAACTCCAAACTGGAAATAGACGTGGGCAACCTGAGATCTTTTCTGATTGAGCGAGATTTCCACCGAATGGATGTCTCCAAAGCCATACCAATGCTCATGCGCAAACCACGCGTTGGATAATTTGTCTGTGTAATTGTATGCTTTGCTGTTAAGCATATTGATTCTAAATCAATATGGAGACGCTACATCTAAAAATATAAAATCCCATTAAACTGATTAAATTAAAACTAAATCAACCTTAAATAACTGCATACAACTTAAAATTGTTGAACTAGCATATTGCCTTCAAATAAAATTATTTCATTCAAACAAGACAGTAAGGAACTATCAGGGAGAGATATCTGGTGTCTCTTTCACAGCGCGTGCCTACATACAGAGCTAAGAGCTTAGCCCCCATACAGCCTAATGCTACTGTGGTGTCTTGGGCAAAGCTGGGCTTGATGACCCCTGGGCTCTTACTCCTCAGCATGGCAGGGAACTGGCAGCATTGGGGTGGTGCTAGGCTCAGCTTCTGTGTTCTTAGGATTCCCTCCATTTAACGTGGATGCCAGGGGATGCTGTGAAGGCCAAAAGTATAACTGGCTTCAAAAGCAAAATTAGGTGCGTTTAGGAGAACAAGTCCATCGATGGCTATTAGCCAAGATGGTCAGGGATGCAGCCCCATGCTCTGGTGTCCTTGAGTCTCTGATTGCCACAAGGTGGGACTGGACGACAGGGGATGGATCACTTGTTCTGTTTATTCCCTCTGAAGCACCTGGCACTGACCATTGTCGGCAGACAGAGTATGGGGCTAGATGGACCATTGGTCTGACCCAGTCTGGCCGTTCTTATGTTCCTAGGAGAACTGAAGCAGTGTGATAAGGCATCGGAGTAGGACTCAGGAGAACTGGGTTCTGGACTGGCTGCCATTGACCTGTGTGACACTGGACATGTCACTTCCCCTCCCTGAGCTGCTTATGTCCTTTGTTGAGCTTGTCTGTTTACACTGCAAGAGCTTTGGGACAGGGATGTCTCCCACCCTATGTTTGTCCAGCGCCTAGCACAATGTGGTCACAGTCCAGCCTCTAGGCACCACTGTAATACAAATAACAGTCATAAAAGTTGGCAGTGCCCTCCGTGTCTCCTCAATGACCAACAGGCTATGCAGAGCTCAGCTGGGAGGCTGGTAACCCCAAAGGGGGATTTAATAGGAGAGTGTGGGGGGGGGGGCAGGGTGTGCGCTGGAGAGTCCTTACGGCTATGTCAGGGGACACACTAATTTTGTGGAAACACAGATGGGAAGATGACATTGAAGAGCTGATGGCAGCTAGATCATTTGCACGGAAGGAGTGGGCAGAGTTCATTTCAGTCACTCCATTACACATCATCGCTTGTGTTGCACAGCTCCACGGCTAGTATTGTTTGCCTTTACTGCACATGAATCTCACTACCAGGAGGTGCTGCTGCCAGGGAGAAAACTATCCTTGACCAAGGCTCTAAGGGTCGGCGATCTGCTACACGCAACATAGAAGCTACTGAAGTTGCAGCGTGCCCAGGGAATAGTTGTGGCTGTGAAAATGCCTGAGAACTGTCCCGCAGGGCCAACTCAGACACTTCATACCGACTCCTCATTTGATTTCAACAGGCATTGTGCCTAGATAAGGACGGCAGGATTTGTTCTGTAGTGCTGACTATAGCAGACCAGCAGAGTCCCATTAGAAGTCAGTGGAGATGCAGTGTCTTACACCAGATGAGGATCTGAGCCCTCTGGCTTCAAGTTAAATGAGTGGATTTAACTACTGTATAGTATCAGAGGGGTAGCGTGTTAGTCTGGATCTGTAAAAGCAGCAAAGAGTCCTGCGGCACCTTATAGACTAACAGACGTACTGGAGCATGACGTATTAGAGATTGTATAATCTACCTGATCAATCCATATTAAATGCTGAATCCAATGTATCCACTAAACCTTTCAGTGACACCAGGCTTCTGGCCTAAACGTTCAAAAGCAACTAGTGCTTTGGGGGACCTAATCTGAGACACCCAAAGGGCTCCCCCTCTCCCCACCCAATTAACAGAATGGAGTGTTAAAGGGCCTTAAAGTAGGTGCAAATTACATTCACGCTCATTGTCAGGCTCCTTTCCATGGCCAGAGCTGTGTAAAATGGACAATGTAAAAGAAAGGTAGGTTTCCAGTATTTGGCAGTCAGGTCCCTTTAAAGTGTCTAGTTGGTCATCCAAAAACTGGGGCATCTGAGTTCGCCAGTGTTCGAATGAACTGGAGACCCTGCCGCTGGCCGCCTTTATCGTCATTGCTTATTTACAATGAATTACAACTGTCCTAACAGTGTGGTGGCAAATGCAATGAGCCACAGAAACTCACAGCCAAACTTATTGCAATTGCTTTCCTGGGGGAGGGGAAAAAACAGGAACTTGACCTTAAAGGATGAAAGCTCCAGCTTGCTGGAATCCAGTGAGGACTTCACAAAAAGAAACCGAGGGCCTCATGCAGAGCCCAAATCCGTGAGCGAAAATTGGAACCTGAATCCTCCTTGCACCAGTAGCCTTCGCTTATGCCACAAATTAGGCTCCACTGTCTCTGGCTGTCAAGCTGTTGTCAGAAATAGCCACCTTTTGTTCCTAACACTTAGCTTTTTTCTGAGGAGAAGTTGTTGGTCTATTGCTTAACCCCAGCCTAGAGGACCGGGGATGGCTTTTCGTAAGATTCCCTGCCCTTTGACCTATCTGGTTTGGAAGTCAAAACTCCCACTGGCATAGCTCTTCAGGGTCGTTGGAACACACAAGCTTTCCCATTGCATCAAGGCACAGTTCCCCGGGAAGGAAAGAGATTGAATGATAAAGTCCTTATTTACTGCAGTGGGCTTTGGACCGGGCCCCAGGCTTACTGAGAATACACTGGGAATAGCGTGGGGCAGCTATTCAATGTTGGGTGGCTGATTTCACAAACCTGGCCTCTCAAAATTAGGGCCCACCTGGCCAGATTTTCAAAAGAGCTTAGCTGAACTCCACTGAAAATCGGGGGGCGCTGCTGGGTACTGAACAGTTACCAAACCTGGTGCACTGTGTGGGGGCCTAAACGGGCACTGACATTTCAAAAGCTAGTCCTGATTGTGAGCTCTGAGCATCTGAAAATCTGGCCCTGAGCTTTTTTTTTTTTTTTTTTGAAAAATCAAGCCATACATGCCTGCCAAACAATGCAGCAACAGCGTATTTCAGTCATCTGAGGTGAACTGAAAAGGTTTCTTATCTGCCAGGATCTGCGTTCTAGGGTATGGCTACACTTACATTTTTGCAGCGCTGGTAGTTACAGCTGTGGTCGTACAGCTGTGTAGGGCCAGTGCTGCAGTGTGTCCACACTGA
>NC_133771.1:214207225-214326738 GCF_003597395.2 Chelonoidis abingdonii | reverse complement strand
AGACCAGGAGTACAGCCAGCGCTGCAGACAGGGAGTTGCAGCCCTGGCTGAGCTTTGTAAGTGTGGACACCGAGTAAGTTGCAGCGCTGTAACCCCCTCACCAGCACTGCAACTTGCAAGTGTAGCCAAGCCCCTAGATTGTTTCTCCAGTAACAGCTGATCACTGGCTCCCAAAGCGCTGTGGAGCTTATATTGCTTCGGTGATGCTACCACGGAGCGCACGGGAAGGGCAGAACTTGCGACTTGCTGATAAGCGAAGGATTTCTCAGCTATTTGGTTCACTGATATATTTGGTTTTATATTTTTGTGTCTACCCTCCAGTCCTTTTGTATTTGCAAAGAACATTTTCCCATTCACCTTTTAAGCCCAGCAATAAAAAAGAAAAACTCAATGGGAAATTTTCCTGCCTCGTAAACTTTGTGAGGGTGTATGTGTGGGTGTGTCTGGAGGAGTGGTCAGATCGGCCAGGATAAGTGGTTATTCTGAGGTCAGCTGTGCCAGCGGCAAAGCCAAAGTGAGGAGCCTAACCCTGTACCTTGTTTAGGAGCTGATTGTTTCATTGATACAAATTAAGTTAGACCTGAAAAGCAGCAATTGCAGCTAGGCTTTCTCCAGCAAAGAGTTACAAAACCAAACTAAACCCCTTCTGTAGAGGCCCCCATCTGCATTTGGTCCAATGTCTAGCAGCCTGGCTTTTACAAGAATTATCTCAAAGCGAAAAGTCCTATGGAACATAACGGGAAATGATATTTTTTTTTAACTTACAAAATTTAATAGATCTATCTTAGGCACTTTTATGCTCCATCACCAGAGTTTTTGAACCCCAACACCCCTGGGAAGCAGGGAAGTGCTATTATTCCTGGGGAACTGAGCCCCGGAGAGACTAAGTGACTTGCCTGAGATCATACAGGAAGTCTGAGGCAAAGCAGGGAACTGACCCCGCAGAACTCCCAGGCTAGTGCTGTCACCATTGGACCATCCTTCCTCTCTAAAAGATCCTATAGGATAGTAACTGGGACTCAGGAGACCTTGGTTCGATTCTACTTTCTACTACTGAGCTGCAGAGTGACCTTGGGCAATTCACTTTGCCTCTGTGTGCCTTAGTTTTCCCATCTGTAAATTGGGGACTATGATCCTGACCTCCTCTGTAAAGTGCTTTGAGATCTACTGACAAAAAGTGCTTTAGAAGAGCTAGGTGTTCTTATTAAATTCTATAGGATTTTTGACAATTGTTTACTGTGTTGTAGACACACACTGGTCTCAGGATATTAGAGTGGCAAGGTGGGTGAGGTAAGTCTAAGCTGAATAAATGTGTCTCAACTTTTACTTAGCTTAGACACACTGGCTACCTACCCCAGACCTGAAAAAGAGCTCTGTGGAGCTCCAAAGCCTATATCTTCCACCCTCAGATTGCTGGTCCAGTAAAAGGTAATACCTCATCCACCTTGCCTTCTAGATTCATTTCTATGGAACCCAATTGGTTTCATCTATATTACATTCCAACGGGCTTGTCCATGAGTGGGGGGGTCTAGCTGTGCAGAGGTATGGGCACAGATGCCTCCTAAGCCTATTCTAGAGGTTTCTGGAATCTCTTTCTTTCAGCAGACTATCAGACCCCACACCGGACAGAGAACTGCCAGGGAATGCTACAAACTGGTCCTTGAAGCTCTCTTGCTTCATTGTCTGATGATCCCTCTGTCTACTATTCAAAATCTCTTCCCCATGTAGAAACAATGATCAAGTCTCCGCTTAGCCATCTCTTGGATAACTCAATAGCCTGGAACTTAATGTCTCATCTGTCATTTGGGGATAATACTCTTCTTCCGGCCCCCACTTTGTCTTGGTCTTGTCTGCTTATGTCTGTATTTAGCAATTCAAGGCAGGGATGTGCTCGTGTCATCTTTGTACAGCACCTAGCGCAATGGGGCCTCGAACTCAGATGGGTCTTCTAGTTACTATGGTAATACAACGCCAAACAATTGCATCAACTTGGAGAACTAGTATAGCATGCCTATCAGGCAGCTGGAGGGCCTTATGGTTAAAGGTCTGAAGAGGCTCCCAGGAGATCTAAGTTCTATTCCTGGCTCTGCCCTAGACTCCTGTATGACCCTGGACAAGTCCCTTAGGCCCAGTTTGGAGCCCAAATACCTGTGTGGATTGGGGCCTCAGTTCCCCATCTGTAAAATGGGGATAATAATAATTCCTTTCTCTTCCTCCTTTGTCTTGTTGATTTTTATGGTAAGATCTCTGTAGCAGGGACTGTCTACATTATAGACTTCTGCCAGCATAGCTATGTCGGTCAGGGGTATGAAGAAGGGCGATCCCTGACTGGTGTAAGCCCCTAGTGTAGACGTGTTTCTGCCAGCCAAATTGCCCTTTCACTTGTATAGCTTATTTCACTCGAGGGGATGGATGCAGCCATATCATGAGAGCTCTTTGCCAGTGCGGTATGCCGGGATAGCTAAACTGGCAAAGCCTTCCAAGTGTAGACTTAACTAAACTGGTAGAAAAAACAATTCAATGCAGGCGTCCAGTGTGGACAGGGTTATACCAGCCTCAAGACATTTATACTGGAAATAGCTTTAACAAAGCAAGCTCTGCCACAAGCAACACCTTAATCCCGGCACAACTCCATCCACACTAGGAGGTTTGCATTGATTTCAGTAAATCGTTTTTTCTTCCAATTTAATGCCATCGGTGCAAGACTGAGTGTTTTCAGCACAGTGGGGCCCCAGTAATGGTTGGGGCCTTAAGTGCTATTATACTATAAGGGACATAGTAACTTCAGCACAGATAGCGCAGCTTGGCCCTGGGTTCAGATGGGGCTGATTTTCCTTGTCACTGTATACGTCAGATGAACTTTTGACACACTGCAGGGGAGGTATGTGCACACTTTCTGGTGCTCCAGCGGACACGGTTCCAACCCTCCTTTCTGGAGCATTTGTTTACCGTTATTTGCCCCGAGACGCAGAGAAAGAAGACATCAGTGTGCTAAATGTGCAGCCCTGACCTCTATGAGATTGACACGCTGCTTTATCTCCTCTGGAAATATGGAGACGCTTTTTGTAGCTCCCCACACAAAAGCCATCCCAGAGGCTCCAATTTTCACAGCAGCATTCATGGCTGAAAGCTGCCAAAGGAGAATAATCACCATGTCCTCTGGCCCTTCTTAATTGTGAGCTCCTCCAGACAAATGCACCAGGCCACAAAACGGCTGGCCATAGCTACCATGCACTGGTAGCACCCTATAAGTGACATGGCACTTTGCACAGAAGAAGCCTGTTAGTTTATTATCATTAAAATGATCATTGGCAAAGGGTAAGTTCCTCTGTAGCCGTGGGTGCTTTCTGATTAATCCGCTCGAACAGGAAAAGGAGCCAACCTTTCCTTTCTAATGTGTGTGGCTCTGCAAAGTCAGACCCAGAGCATTAAAATAATTGCCTCCCACGTGTAAGTGAACAATTAGCATGAGTATGTATGGCAGACTAGAAGAGCAGCATGGGACTCAGATACTTCCTGAAAGGAACTGAATACACATCTTTGCAAAGTGTCATTTTCCCCTCGCAGTCACTGTTTGCCCACCTGAATCACACGCAGGCTCCACCAATCACAAGGAGGAAGAGAAGGCAGCTGCATACCGACTCAAGCCAGGAAGCACCCTTCCTCTCTCCACAGGATATCTGTGCATCACAAGGAGAACATTATTTCCTCAGGGAGGAAGGCTGTGTTTGTCAGGTACCCCAGGGAACTGATGAGGTGCTAATGTAGGGGACTTGCAGTGGCTTCTCTGCCTGAGCTGTCAAATGCCATAGGTTGTGAGAACAGAATTACAGTGGGTGATCCAAAGGCTGGGTAAATACAGATTGGATGCAAAGACCACTACGATGGCAAGACCTGCTGTCCGAACACTGCTCATGCCAATCCTGCTGCATTTTCTAATTTGTTCTTGTGTCATGCTGCCTACTTGTAAACAATACACAGCAGTGATCTTGCCCCAAATGAAAAAAATTGGCTGTGAGAAGGTGGCTGATCCGATATGTGATGATTTCCATTGCGGAAAGTATCAAGATGTCTGGCTGACTGGATAGGCAAACCGTGGGTTACAGCATGGATCAGAAGATGGGCTCATTGCATAGACAATCGAGACAACTGTCATCCTTGAGGGGAAAAAAATGCAGAATGGTTAAGAGAAATTGAGAACAGAGAATGGAGATACAGTAAATTCACAGCTCGGAGCAAAAAAGGGTTTTTTGGGAAAGATTCCTTCTAAGAGACTCTTTTGTGATGTAAGTGTGCTGGTGAAGGCAAAGTGTCAGGGAATGTTGTGTATCCTAGCAGGCCCCTTCTTCAGTATGAATATTTAAGACAGAAAGATGGTGTCATGCTCGTAGCACAATAAAAGAGCTTCTGAGGCCCAACCACAGGCCTTGTCTGCATGGCAGCGAGGGGGTTTCTGAAGTGAACTAACAGGTTGTGCATTAATTGGTCTCCTCAGATCCTGCTGGTGTGAACTAAGTTTTCATAGAATATCAGGGTCTCCCTGCTCAAAGCAGGACCAATCCCCAGACAGATTTTTGCCCCAAATAGCCCTCTTAAGGATTGAGCTTGCAACCCTGGGGTTAGTAGGCCAATGCTCAAACCACTGAGCTACCCTTCCCCCCTAAGTGCCTTGGGGACTTTTAGTTCACACCAGCAGGAGCTATGCAGCTGGACTAATGATTGCGCAATGTATGTGTGTGTTCAGACATGACTCCTCCATAGACCGCATTACTGTTCCATGTAGACAAGCCCTCAGTGACATATATCTGCAGCCACTGACATTAGGGAAACTGATGGGGAGCTAAGAGAGTAGACGTGAGAGCCACAATTCTGCACGCGGGTAACTTACAGTGCACGGAATTCATCCCGACAAAGTCAACGAGGACTACTCGTGTGAGTAAGGGAGTTCACAGGTAGGGGCCATGTCCTCAGCTAGTGCCAATTGGAGTAGCTGCACTGAACTTGATTTACCGCAGCTCAGATCTGGGACCTGATCCAAAGCCTGCTAAGGCAGTGGGAGTCTGGGGAACATGGAGACGGTTCTGTGTCCTGAATGAGCTGCATGAGACATTTCTGAGGAGCTGAAATTGTAACAAAAGCAGAGGCAGGGTATGGTCACAGTTCCATTAGCGCTGGGATAGCTGGTGAATATCTGTTAGGTTTGTGGTTCCCTCACAGCTGTTTGATGGCCCTGGTGTAATGGTGGCATGTGCATCTATCAGGCTGTGCTGGGAGGCCAAGGATGGAATCAGCCCTGAGACTGGACTACTCAGGCCTCCCTACATGTGAGAGTTTCAGGGCAGAACAGAGGCACGCTGGGGAGACGGTGCTTTTGCTGTGCCGGGCCTGCTCTGGAGCTCATTGAAGTCAGTGGAAAGGTTCCCATTGAGTGGGGTTTGGATGGGGGCCCTCTGTCCATAAAGAGAGACTTCTGTTTCCATGGCTGTCAGTCTGGCACCTCTCCTGAGCCCTGCATTCACTTTAAAAGGAGAAAAAAAAACCCACCCCTATTATCCGTCTGACTTTTTGGATGCTGTAGAAGCCGATTCCGCCCTCCGCTCACCATCTCACACACTGCATACATAAAGGAAATGCTCCTATACATGTGCTCTGGGAATTCCAGTCCCAGATGTCTATGTAAATCAAACTGACATGCACTACAGCACTCTCCATGTGGCTGGAGCTGTGCAGTGCTTTGTTAATTCAGTCTGTAAGGGGGACATCATTTAAATGTCAGCTCCCTTGAAAAGAAGCATATTGCCGCCAAGGGTGCAGAGCTGCTATCCCTCCACCAGCTTAAAAAGCACATAAATCAGGATGTGCCTGCTAGCAAAATATCACACACCCGACTCTGCACTGGCATTGCCACCAGATCTTGCACACTCAAAACTTCCATTTAAACAAAGGGAGCAAGGACCACAGGACTAGGACATTGATCGTTGAAATGCAATCAACTTATGGCTGAAAAATTATTCTTTGTTCCATAGCACTTTACATAAGAACATAAGAGTGGCGATATTGGGTCATACCAAAGGTCCATCCAGCCCAGTATCCTGTCTTCTGACAGTGGCCAGTGCCAGGTAAACCAGAGGGAATGAACAGAACAGGTAATTGTCAAGTGATTAAAAGTCCCAGGCCTGGACCTATTGTGTTAGGCATTGTGCAGACACAGAATGGAAAAATAATCCATGCCTCAAAGTGTTAAAAACAATGCCTGTGTGTGTTTCCTTTCTTCCTTTTGATTCTATTCTTTTTAGGTTCTTATACCAGGCTCATCCCCATAAGTATCTGAGCCCCATCTAGCAGTGCATTAAGTGACATGACTATCTGTTATGTTTGTTCTCTCATCCTCTCCCCAGGGTTTTGTTCTGGAATTGTTTTTATTCTCTCTCTTTCCCACATGTTGCTCTGTTTATGCCAGAGATGACAAGGTCAGATAAATGCCCCTTGCAGTTGGGGCAGAAGGTGGTGAGATTTGGTTCTTATTTCCTGGAGAGCTTATTCCATAGTCTTGGATTGGTCCCAGGATCTCATTGTCGCCTGCATGGCAATGGCATTATTTTGGGGATAGGCTTGTCCTGGCTGTAGTGCCACTGACTTCTGTGGAGCTATGAGCGTTTACATGGGTGCATGAAGTGTATGAAGTTAAGTAGGTGGGTAAGTCTTTGCAGGATTGGGGCCTTCTTGATGAATAGCTTAACGTGACTGCTTCACGAGCCGCCCACTGACTGAAAAGTATCTGTCAGAATGAGCTAGCAAATAGTTACGAACAATGAACATGCTCACAAAAGACAGGGCTTGGGCTGCAAATAATTCAGAAACCGAAAATGGAGCTAAATTTGTAACAAAATATTATTGGCAACATGGAGTCCAACCAGCTCCAACATTCTCTATTAGGAAAAACCTCAAAATAATAAATGATTCATCAGAGCCAAGCAGTTTGCATAAGGAAAACCTCAGCATTAGAAAACAAAAGCCTTGAGATGGAGAAATGCAAATCTATGGACTGATATAACCACTAGGGCAAGCTAGTCAGCTAAGAATCCAATACTGGCAAAGGAGCCTTTCCCCCAGTATGCTCCCTGGTTAAATAGCTCAGATTTATTGCTGTCCTGCGGGGCTCATGGTGATGTTCGAAGGAACTTGAATCAGCTGAAACTCCCAAAGTAATATTTAAACTGCTCTGAGAGCAGGAGTCAAGGAGGCTTGTATTGCATGATGCAACATGCAGCTTTATGAATGAGATCGTTGCTAAACTACCTGGTTTTGATTCACCAGGGGTCACAGGAATAGTTTTTCCTATTTCAGCATTCACTCTCCTTAACTAAACTGAAGCTTGGTCAAACTCTCAGCAGTTCAGCTGGTTCCCCTTCCATGGGGTTATTCCACTTCACACCAGCTGAGAATCTAGCCCTGAAAAGTCCTTTTCTGTGTGCGTTTTGTTAACTTCTGAGACTGGGTGGGCAGAGTAAGAATGAGAAAGCCCGGACCACCTTAAAATGTTTGCCTTGTTTATGGCAGGCACGTGTGAGCTGCTTTTGTCTCTCTTCATTCTGAAAGCTTTAAGTGTAAAGACTTTTTATTTGAAGAAATCCCTACTGCTTAGGTAGGTGCTGTTTGTCCATGTGAATGGGAGCCGGTGGACAAGATGTACAGTTCTTTGCTTTAAAATAGCTCCTTACTTTTTAGTCCACCCCCTTGTACACAGTCCCAAGCCCCGGGGCCTTTCAGATTCATTTGCAGGTAAACACACCGTGACAGGCCGCAAACCTATAACCTGCTAGAGTTGTCACAGCTGTGGCCTGTAAGGATGCATCCAAACTCCAAGCCTGCTTAGGAATGTTTGCTGTCACCACCAGCTGTGGGCAGCAAATATTTTCCATCGCGTACCAAGTAAAAGGTCTCATAGTATATTCCACACAGATCACTGACAGCCTGGCTCTGTAGCCTTCCTTGTTCCAATGCTTAGGAGACACCTACTGTAAAGAGCTGTGGAGACAAGATGGAAGGGCTTTAAAGAGCTCTGGTTAGTTTTGTTCCTCTTTGGCCGTTTAATGGCTCCGTTCAACATGCAATCAAATTCCCTGAGTTCATCTCATGCCCATATTTCTTAGTTTGCTAGCCAAGGGACGGCCTGTTCTTCCTGCATGGTAGAGCCAGATCTGTATGGAAACCATTAGAGGCTGCATAATACTCAGTCACTGTTTATTGTGTGACTTGGGCTGTAGCAGGACAGACTTCTTCCAGTTTGCCCAGGACACTAAAACCTGCGTTCAGGAGTTCCACAGAGGAGGCAAAGTTCAGGATCCAGCAGAGTCAGGAGCTAAGAGACAAAACTGCAGTAACTTCTTATGTGTCCAGCTGTCTCTGCACTCACTTCCCCTGAGTTCATTCTGAGTCCAGCTTGTATTTTGTGAATGAAGGGATGCAGCCTTACATGAAAACATCTTTAAAGAGGCAAATCTACTTTATATCTTTTAGTTAAAACTCAGAGACAACGGAGTCCTGGCCCACAGTAGTAATAATAATGAATAATAATTTACAACCTGCCCAGGAGAGGTGCCTAGCAGAGGAAGGGAAGCTACCCTTGCCCCTCTATAGTTTGCTGGAAAAACCTCCGTACACCACAGGCCCTGCTCCTCCTCTGCTGTAAAGCACCATAGCTTTATGGAGTTAGTCCAGCTGAGGATCAGGCCCATTTAGTCTAGTTCTTGATTCAGAGGAAGAGTTAAATTCATCCCTCCATTTAACTCCACTGGTTACATCAAGGATGAAGTTGGCCCAAAAGGCGTAACTCCAGAAAAACAGGTCTGGATTCTGCAAGAGGTTGAGCATTTCCTGGGTGGAGCTGAGTGCTACCAGCTTCCATTGACGTCACTGAGAACTGAGAGGGCTGAGCACCTGGCCCCTTGCAGGACGGGGTACTAAAATTGACAGGTCAAGAAAATCGCATAAAACAAAGTTTGTGAATAGAACTGATGAAAATTTTTCCAACTGCACATATTTTCACTGGAAAATCCCATGTCGTTAACATTCAAAATTTCACTGTCACTGTGTAGCTTTAGATGACATTTTGTTTTGCTGATATTGGGGAGGAGCGGGAGGCATTTTTAAAGCATTGGAAAAGAGCATTATCGGAACAGAACATTTTAATTTTTCATTTTGAAGCAACTTTTCATTTGGAAATTTATTTTCATTATAATATATTCTCAAATTTAAAAAGTCAAACCTGGAACAAAACATTTTGATTTTAACAAAATGAAACATTTTGAGTGTCCTGAAATTATTATTATTCTCCAAATTTTTTTTTGAAAGACGTTTCAAAATGTTGATTTGCCGTCACAGTTCAGGACAAAACAAATTTTTGAAATCTCAAAATTTTTCATGGGATGGAAATCCTGTTTTCTGGCCAGCTCTGCTTGTGCACTTATTTACAGTATACCACACATTAGGAACCATACTCATGTTTGCGCAGTGATGCTAAGCAGCACACAGTTAGGGATTTAGATCTGCTCTAGGAATCATTTGTGGGAAGTTCTCCAGCCTATGTTGTACAGAAGGTCAGAGTAGGTGATCCCAGAGGTCCTTTCTGATCTTGGAATCTATGATGGATCCAGTGGCCATTGACCTCAGTGGAAAGATTTCCATTGGCCTTGGTAAGCACTGAAATGCATCCTTCTTGCAGTAACCTTGCTGCCAGTTTCTTCTCATTTCCTCATTTTCTGTATGGTAATTTCATTGCTCATATTGCAGCATTTTTCAAATGGACCACAACTAAAATCACACCTTAACTATGTTTCCCTGACTCAAACATGTTGCATCAAAAATATTTTTGACAAATTATTTTTGATTTTTTCCGTCACTAATACTTTGGCTAAGAAATGGCTTTTCAAACAAGACAAACATTTTTTGGGGAAAAAATGGTGTCGCTGAAATTTTCCACTTTTTGTGAGTAAACATTTCATGTTTGGTTGGGGGTGGTGAGGATTTCTCAGAAAACCACCACAATTTTCAGCTCATTTGAAATGTTCCATGGAAAAGGATTCCCAGTAACAAAGCTCTTCTTAGAGAGGCACAACTGGTAAATTTCCTATAGTAATGCAGTATGGGAAAAATGGGTTCTGAAATATTCCAAGTTTAATCGACATCGTCTCATGTGGTGCTCATGTTTCAAATGATGGACAAGCCCACTTGGCATGCAATGGAATGAGATGCTCGCATGCATAAGAACGCAAGATTTGCCACATCACAATGGAACAATCGAGGTGAATCAAGTATGCTCTCCACTTTCCGGCATTGGCCTACATCTGGTGCTTCATAGCATTAGTTCTCAAACCACGGTCCATGAGCCACTGAGGACAATAGCACTTCTAAGGGGTGTGAGGAGCAGTTTTTGTCCCACTGGGGCAGTTTCTGTCAATCGCCCATTCCAGGCATCTCTGAGGGCTTGCAAAGCCAGAGTCATTTTGTATCCAACCACCATGTACCTCTCCGCACCCTGTGCAGCTCCAGATCTGTCGTCATGTACATCGGCTGTCCAGCTGGAGGGGCAATGTCCAGCCCAGTTAGATGTTCACACACTCTAGCATCGACTGAAAAATAGCACTGCAGCTGCAGTGGCACGGGTGGTGGGCTGCCGAGTAAGTATCTCGGGTTCCAGGACGGATTGTACTTGGGTGGCTAGCAGAGACAACCCAGGCCCGCTGATCGTGTGCTGGGCAAAGTGAGGGCAACCGGCTCCAGCAGTGTTACTGAGCATGCTCAGTCCAAGCCAAACAGCAAGTCGGGGGGAGGGCATGTGACCCCACTTGCCCCGCTGCCTCCTCACACTGCTTCTGCATCCAAGGTGGAAATTACATCTCCGGCTAGATGTACCCAGTGTCTGGTTTGTTTTCAGTGTAAATTCAAGCAGGGTCAAATCTGAGGAGGCCGCCAACACTGGGAGGGTGGCAAACCCACTGACGGACAGAACTTAACTGTTAAACAACATGGAAAAATCAGAGCACTGGGGAAATGCAGGCAACAACTGGAGATTTGGCACAAGGAGATGGAAGAGAACAAAGTCGCACAGATTCAAAAGTAGGGGGAAGTAACCATTTGGCCAGTTCACCTTCCATGACAGTGAGGCTATTGTCACTGAATCACCCTAACACTGTGTTGGTAACTACCTTTGCCTGTAGCCATGCACTCTGGTTGCAGTAGGGAAGGAGTGTGGGATCTGCCAACTGAAATGGAAAGTGTTCATGAAAAAATAGCTGACTCAAGAACAGTTTGAGTCAGTTTGGAACAGTTTGAGCATGGAACAATTTGAGAATTACTGCTTCAGTGAAAGTAAAGAATGCACTCCTGATTCCTGCCACAACCCAGGTGAAGATTAAGGTATGTCTGAATTAGAGCTCCTTGGAAATTATCCATACAAATGATATTTTTAAGTGAAAAATGGCTGTTTTGTCTAAAAGGCCATTGTCAATGAAATATTTTAGCTATTCATTGAAAAACCCCAACATATTTCAGTTTCTGGGAACTGAAAATGAAACATTTTTGGACATGTTTCTGTTTTCAGCAACTGCTAACAAAAAAAATTAGTGGCCCAGTGAAAAAAACAGGTTGGTTTCATCAAAGCCATTTTCCTAACCCCCTGACATCTTTCTGGTTTTGTTTGCTGAAAACCAAAAGTGTCTGTAGCTCATTCCAGGATTCTAAACAAGTTTGTGGGACTTTGTTACTCAGCTAAACTTGGAAACACCAAGTGCCTCTCTCAGCATCTTCTGCGGTTGCTTTTTATCTGTCTTAGTAAGGGGTTGAAGTCAATGGAGCATCCTATGTCACACCAGATGAGGAGATGGCCCCTTAATTTTAATACTTTTAAATTCTTTAATATACATAAAATGGCCGCATGATACAGCCACTTTGATGAATATGTTAACCTTATATTTTTAATACCAAATCTTTTGTTCCGGACCTCATCCCAGCTGCCTGTACATCTTGTTTACCTAACTAAATGTGGTAGTTGAGAGTACATATAGAAGGAGATCATGTGAGCCACAGTAAACAACCAACAGATGCAAGGTATTTATTTTGTTGTAGAGCCTTTTCATAATTTTTCATAAGTCACAACAGTTGTTTTGCTTATAGACTTCTCAGAGGGGCCTTTATTCTGTACCGGCTTCCTAAAGCACAGTAGGCACCTGTTATCAGCAACCAGTTGAATTATAGTGCTCATAGGAGAGCCAAATTGAAATAAGAATGGGCCAGGTCCTCAGCTGGTGTGATAGCTCCACTGACTTCAAAGGATCCACTATGCCCACTGAAACCAGCAGAAAGGTCGGCTCATCACTTTGGCATTGGTCTTCTATTATAATAGCCCAGGAAACAGTCTATTCATATGAAGCACAAGATCCAAGGTGCTTTTCCAGATCTTAACTGTAAATCCTCTTGTAGGAGCCAATGACAACAATGGGCAAACCCTGGAATTCCGTCCCCAGGGAGTGGGGCTCTCTACTGCTTCCACGACCGCTGTGCTCCTGCTCTGCAGAGGGTGATGGGGTGGGTCTGCGTAGGCAGCATAGCCTGCACCCTGTCCTGCTCCTCTGCCAGCGCTTATGACAGAAACGGAGGGCAGCCCATGGGATCCCATCTGTTGCATGAGCTGACGATTGGCTACACTCCCCAGGCATAAGCATTATGGGTCAGATCCTTAGTTGGTGTAAACTGTGGTGCCTCCATTGAAGTCAAAGAGTGAGTCCTTCACCATGTAAAAGGGCTGGAGAGGTGTAAAGGGACCCCATATCCATCTGGAGAAGACACTGCAGAAGAGAGACATACCATGCTCCGGCCTAGGGGGTGTGCTGGGGCTGGGAGAGATGGGGTGAGGGTGGGACGGGACTGACGCATGTAGCCCTGAATGGGATTCCAGACTGCGCTCCACCTGAGGAGACTGCTGTGTCTTAGACAGGCCTTCAGGGCTCTTCTAGCTACCTCTGAGTGGCACCGCACAGAATCTCAGGCACTGCGTCCAACGAGTCCAGGGGAAAGATTAACATGCTGTTTATCCCCACGTTGCGATCATAAATGAAGATGGTAAGAAGTTGGGGCATAGCCCTCATTGCTGCAGGGTCTCACTAGGCATTTCTCCCCTGGTTGATACATGGCTGTTTATCATTCTGTTTATTAGAGCCGGTCAACAATTTTCACACAAAAAGTACGTTTTGTCAACCCGGGGCCTTTTCTCCTCAAAAGAGACTAAAAGCAGCAGTGGTGGGGGCACAGGTGAACCGCCTGTAACCAGAGAATGAGCCTAGCATCTCGGCTAGGATTGTAGTCAGACAACTGGCCTGCTAGCCCGAACGTGCTGTTCTGCTGGGAATTACACCTCCAGCTTCAGGGTAAACATACCCTAAGAGACTTCCCGAAGGTGATGCAGGAAACCTGTGGTAAAGCACATAATTGAACTCAGGCCTAACCACTGAACCATCTTTCCTTTCAAAGGTATTTAGGCACTGAAGTCCCACTGACGTCAACGGGAGTTAGGTGCTTAAATACCTTTCAGAATCTAAGCATTAGGGCTTCAGTGTGTTTTGGATCAGAAATTTATAGACCCTTCCTCCCTCAGCCCCCAAAAGTTTCATGGCACACAAGCAATATATCCAGACAGGCAGCAGGACCCAGCTGGCACATCTTCACTTTGTATATTCATATAACTCAGGCACCTCCAATTGTTCTGGTGCCTTATTTTGCCCTGTGGTGCCAGCACTGAATCCTGCAGTTCATTCAGTTAGCTGCTGCTATGAGACTTGCAATCATTACAGAGGGGAAGAATATTAGAGTGGTGCCTGGAACATTGACTACACCTAAGATAGTGATATCTGCTGATATTTTTGCTGTTATGTTACGTTTGTGGTCACTTAAGAAAAGGACCCACATGAACTCAAAATGTACTTAAAATCCAGAATAAAACAAAAACATGGTGTATTAGGAACAGCCACATATAGGACCAGATCCTCAACCCTGGTCATTCTGCTATGTGCTGCTCAAAGCAGATTTCATGCTCCACCTCCCTGTTTTTCACTGACATTTTTATCAATGAAAAAGTCCACTGAAATTCCAAATTCCAGAATAGTTTGACCAGTCCTAGCACCATGTGACTTAGCTGACCTATCACACCACTTCGCTTTCACAGGCACACTGGTGAACAGTTTTCAAGCATGATTGTTTGTGCAAAACACCTGTTGTGCAATGCTGAATACTCAGCAAATTTGCGAAAAGTGGAGTCAGTTTGTGGACAATTCCTCAGTCGGAAAAAGGGCTAAATTCATTAACATTGTGAAGTGTTTGCTCAACGCAAGTTGTGTGGCATAATTAATTGGATATTTCTGAGCATGTAGCGATTTTCACATGCAAGAGGCAACATACGTGTTTATTACATGATCACATTCCCAATATATGTGCATTTAGTTAAAAAAAGCATAGCTGTAAAAATGTTATTTTTTTCTCCCTTGTGCATTATGTTAAATGGAATTTAAACTGTCGTTCTCTAAAAAGTGACTTGATAAAAATCAGCGTTTCATGCTGATTGAGCTAAAAGTCATGGAGAGACAAAGTTGCTCTAGTTTTCACAGGAAAAAAATGGTTTTGTAATCCCCATAAATTCAGTTTGGACTCTAAACCTCAGGTTGGGTTCTTTCCTCCTTACACATCAGGGGTGGCCAACCAAGCCCGAGAAGGAGCCAGAGTTTACCAGTGTGCATTGCCAAAGAGCCACAGTAATACGTCAGCAGCCCCCCATCAGCTCCCCTCCGCCCCTGCTCCCAGTGCCTCCTGGCCACCGGCAGCCCTGCCGATTAGTGCCTCCCCCTCCATCACTGCACCTCCTGATCAGCTGTTTCATGGGGTGCAGGAGGCTCTGAGGGGGAGGGGGAGGAGTGACGGCACCGCAGGCTCAGGGGAGGGGGCAGGAAGGGGTGGAGTGGGGGCAGGGCCTGGGGCAGAGCCAGGGGTTGAACAGCAAACCCTCCCCCCAGCACACTGGAAAGTTGGTGCCTGCAGCTCCAGCCCTGGAGTCAGTGCCTATACAAGGAGCTGCATATTAACCTCTAAAGAGCCGCATGTGGTTCCAGAGCCACAGATTGGCCACCCCTGTTATACATCATCCCCTGTCAAGAGAGGACTCCAGTCCAATCCTATCTTTTGGAACTCCGTTCTTTTCAAATTATGCCCCACAAAGACACCTGTACAACTCCACTGAGAGCCTCATTTGACCTGAAGATTCTTCATTACTGGCAATGAAGAATGAAAAGCAGCGGAGGGGAAGGGGGAAGAAAACTAGCCTTCTATATCCCAGGCTGAGAATGCAGATCTCTGGCAGTTAGCGAGACAGCTTTGTCTTGTGAGCAGTGCTGGCATCCCTGAGAAATAATAAACATGAAATCGCCCCATTTGGACTGTCACTTTTCAAGGTAGAACCACCTTTTAAGGGATTATGTGAGGTTTCCTCCCGCCCTGATGATTAATCAGAGACATTGCCCTTGGCGCTATCTTCCCTTTAGGCCCCAATCCTGCAGCTAACATTGCGGGAGGCAAGCACACTTTTGCCCCCAGATCTAGTCAGCGACATTATCAGAGCCTTAGTCAGCAGCAGAGGAATGGAAGTCGCCCTATGCCTTGAAGATAACTGCTGGCAGTGCCTGCTCCCTGTTGATCCTGGCAGGGATTTTCAAACAGCAGCCGTTTTACAAACCACACTCCAAAATGTCATCCATATCTTAAGACGGGGATGAAATCCTGGTCCCATTGGCGTGAATGGTATATAACGCCTATTGACTTCAGTAGGGCCAGGATCTCTCCCCCCTCCCGAATATACACAGGGCCTAAAACATGGTCAGACATGACTTTGGAAGTGTCCTACCTGAATATCCAGCTGGAGGAGCTATTTCCAATGAAGCTGATTGATCTTTATATTAACACTGAGTGTCCAGCTTGTCTGGGAAACACCTCCTTCTATATAAGAAAACGTACATCGCTGAGCATCCGCTCCAAAGCACCTGAGCTAGAGAGGGGCATGAGACCGAAGAATGTCTAGGACCATCTTTATGCCTCCTCTGGGTAGGTTCCCTGGGAGGTGGTAGTAGGGAGGCGGTACAGGAATATAGCTACCTATAGATATAATCTGCCTCCCAATACTGAGGAGTTTGGAAGGCTGGGACATCTAGTCGATGGGATATTTATGGGAGTCATCTCAGGCCCCATATGTAGGGATCATCCTCGAATCGAGGGAGCATCGATCAATCGTAACACCTCCTGGTACCAGCAGTTGAGTCAGACTCCAGCTCTTTCCAACCCAGCTCCGGCTTGTGAGAACCATCATATAAACCCTTAACGTGAATGGGAAATTCAGGATAATGGGAAAAAAGTATGGCCCATGTTGTCTGTGGCTATTGCAGGGGCAACACAGATGAGGCGTGGCAACCAGCAGGAACATCACGTGTATTAAGGAGATTAGCTTTCCTTGCGCTCTTGATAAAGTATTTAAATTATAAAATTTTTGCGTACGCCAGACTCTTGCTTTCTCAGCCTCGTTAAAGCCTCAGAAAATGTTTTCACAAATTATGAAGTCCCATTAAATGTTGAATCTAATTAGGAGAGACTTGGCTGTGGAGTTCTTCAAATAGTTAAGTAAATATTATACAGTCTAATTGTAGTAATTCCCTTATGGTGCCACTGTCAGGGACCTTTCTTATTGCCAGGGTAATTCCACAAATATGGGAAAAATTCTACTCACCGCAGAATGTCGCGTATTGAAGTTGTTCCCTGTTTGAATCGATGAGAGCTGTAAGTAGCCAGGTAAAGTTATTTTTGACATACCTCTCAGAAATAACCATGTATTTGAGGAATTGAACAAACACCTCTTTGAAAAACAGTCCTGAAATATGAAGTCATCCATCAGCAATGAAGATCACAGATGTGATTAAGGCACTGGACTGTGAATTGGGAGAACTGGTTCGGGTCTCTCTCTGCCACAAACTTTCTATGTGGACTTGGTCAAGTCATTGAATCTCTCTCTCCCCCAGTTCCTTATCTGTACAGTGGGGGTAATAATGCTTTCTTCATCTGTCTTGTCTATTTATATGAGCAGCTCTTTGGGGCAGGGACTGTCTTTTACTATGGGTATGTACAGGGCCTTGCACCATAGGGCCCTCTCACTACGGGCTTTTTAGTGTGATTGTAATGTGAACAGTGAGTCATAAAAATAACAATAATATTACTCTGCTACTGAGAAACCTGTCATTATGCAAGGCACTGCATTTAGCCGTATGGAGTGGAAATCGATCAACTTCATAAAAAAACTCGTACAGATACAGACAGACATCATCTTCCTGTCCAAACGGCTGCTACTCTGAAACCAATAATATTACTGATTGCGGCAGGTTTATACAGCATCCAAAATAGCTCCATTTCAGCTTGCTGGGCCAAATCGTGCCCTGATTTGCATGTGATGCTGCGCCATTGTAGCGAAATCTCTGTGTTGTAGCAACATGATCTACAGAGATGTACAAACCGTTCTGCATTTTCCAGGAAACCAGCACCACTGGGTTTTTGCCAGCCAGCATCAAAACTACCAGCTTTTCTATACCTACAAACATCAGGTATATTTCAGCTCTGATAGGCTAGCAATGGGGATGTTCTGCCTTTGGAAATTGGGGCTCAGCACCCTAATATATATATATGTATTTATGTATTTAAACTAGTACAACTTTGAATATAAACAAGGGCTAAGATTCTCGTCCTTGCTCTAGTCCCTGTATGCTGGGTAATAGGCTAGAGCGACATAAAGGGGCTCTGAAAGTGTGGGACCTGGCTGGGGCAGAAATCTTCCAGAGCAGGCACTGAGGAAGCCAGTGGCAGGCTGTCTCCTGAGGACCGCCTTGCAAGCCCTGGAATAGAGCATGACAGGTGTAGGGCTGGGGATGCGTGGGGCATGTCTAGCTATCTAAAGTTACATGTACATGCGGGGCTTAAATTCAGCTAGAGCTGTCTGGAGCAGAGTTCTGGTAAATATTTCCACCCCTCCCTGGAGTTTCCATAGCATGTTGCATGTGTGTGTGGGGGGAGTGCATGTGGTGGGCTCTGGGAAATACTCTATGTGAATTTAAGTCCTGTGTCTATATAAAACCAGTGAAGCAGGGTGCTGTTATACGAGAGAATTGCTGCCATTGTTAATCAGATTTATCACACTCCAGCTTGATTACTGCCTCAAATCCCCAGATAAGTTGATTCAGCCATAGTGTTAATGCATTGTCAGATGAACGTCTCAATTGATCCTGACAATAACGTTTACAGCACTGTACTAGAATACAATGATGCCTCATCATCTACTTCTTTAATGATGATTCTTTTCTCCTCATTCCCTGCTTTCTTTCATTATTAAAATACCATACTACTTACTGGCAAATAATTGATTTCTATTGCAACGAAGAGAGAGTAAATTCCTCTGTACAAGGAACATTTATTTTGAAATTATTCAACATCAGTGCAATTGGGAGCATTTGCTATCATGGATTAATTGTTATAATTACAGGTGGAAGGAAGTTAATGACTTGGTATGTTGTCAAGAAAAAGGCAAGAAAAAGGTTTGTTTCCCCTCTAAAACAAACCTAAATGAACACAATTTATTAGACTTGGCAACTGGACACGTCCTATCACCATTTCATTTAGGGATGGGCATAACATCTTGGATAATGTGACAGAGGCCAGGTCTACACTACGCGCAAAAATCGATTTTAGATATGCAATTTCAGCTACGAGAATAGCGTAGCTGAAATCGAATATCTAAAATCGATTTACTCACCCGTCTTCACCGCGCGGGATCGATGTCCGCGGCTCGCCATGTCGATTCCGGAACTCCGTTGGTTTTGGTGGAGTTCCGGAATCGATATAAGCGCGCTCAGGGATCGATATATCCCCTCTAGATCAGACGCGATATATCGATCCCCGAGCAATCGATTTTAACGCGCCGATATGGCGCATAGTCTAGACGTGGCCAGATGCCTGAGCCCTACATCAACCATTAAAGCAAATCTTTTGTAGAATTTGAAAAAATGATATTAACTAAAAATGTGATTTTTATAACAATATTGGTTTACATTCATGCCTTAGGTTATACAACAAAGAAAACAAAACAAACAAAGCCACTCAATGAATCAAAATGAATAAACAAAAAAACAAAACAAACCCCACCTTTCCTGGGTAGACACAGTTTAGAGGTTTCAGAGGGGTAGCTGTGTTAGTCTGTATCGGCAAAAACCATGAGGAGTCCTTGTGGCACCTTAGAGACTAACAAATTTATTTGGGCATAAGCTTTCGAATTTACATCTAAATAAATTTGTTAGTCTCTAAGGTGCCACAAGGATTCCTCAATTTTACAGTTTAGAGGGTTAACTTTGGAGCTCCCAGGTGCAATCCAAGATGTGTGGGTCTCTGTCTCTTACACACACACAAGCAAAATATGGCAATATACCCTCAGACGCTGGGTGATATGAAGTGTTTAATGCTAACAAATTTTCAGTGTTGCCAGCTAAGAGAAAATATGAAGATTTTTTTAGAATAGCTCATTTTTTTAAATGTCATTACTACAACTGGCTTTCTTGTTACAGTAAAGATGGGTGCTCCTATAATGACTTGTAATGCAAATAAAAACTAAAATTAAATTTAAATTAAATATTAGTTAAAAATTGAAGAGGAAAAATCATTTCTCAGCAACCAACCAAATACATTTAAATAAAGCAATGTCAGGTTGTGTATATACTGCTACAATATTTCACTTTGATTGTCTTAAGATGTGCGTAATAATGTTTCTTCCAATGCAAGAATAGAAGACACTTTTAATTTTAACAGGTTTCTTTAAGCTGCCATTATAAATGCTGCTCTTGTAGAATAAATGATGAGGTGGAAGCTGTAAAAAGGAATATGGCTCTCAAAGAAGGAGAAACACCCTTTGCTGCCAAAAGGAGCATCTGAAAAAATGTATGCTGGTTCAAGAAGAAGTTTGTTTTTCAGGTCCCGGGATTTCTTTGCTCTTTCCTCCAAAGGACAATTTTTCTCCCCTTCAGATCTGAAAAATCAGACTTCATATGGGCTAGATTCTCCCATCCTTACATTTCATACATCTTACTGCTTGAGTAGCCATACCAAAATTAGTAGGACTAAGGAGCAAGGTATTACTCAGTGAGAGTAAGCGCTGAAGAACCTGGCCCTAAAAACCCAAGGGCCATATTTCCAGCACATTCAAACCAGCCTCCATTTGAGTGTACCCACTTTTATGCATTCAAACCACTGCGCTCCCAGAAGTGGCAAGGTACCGTTTTGTGCATGCCTAGCCTGCATTTACAAACTCACATAGATGTAAGAAATGCTGTTTCTCTCTCTCTCTCTTTCTCTATACATATCTGTTGTGCTCATTGCAGTAGCATCTGGGCACTTCAGTGCCTGATGGGCGCATACAGACAACACTTTGTGCGTGCAAAGTGGAAAAGGATTAATTATGCTTGCAAAACCAGTTGCTTGTGCAATGGTGAACACAAGATAACAGAAACCATGGTGGAAGTGTGACCTCAAATGTATTTCCAAGGTCGGGGTGAGCAGGTCCAAAGTCTTTCCCAGTCCCACCTCACACAGCCAGTGTCTAGCCTCTGTCTGGTGTATACAGTAGCTGTTCAGCTCATAAAATGGGATCTCCTTTAGTTGGGGCAAAATCCAGTCACACAAAGAATCTAGGTTTGATTAATAGTGATTTTTTGTGACCTGAAATGTTATCCATCTTACTCATTAGTGAGTCACCTCCCCTGGAAGCCAGTGATGTTTTCTCTCTCTCTCAGTAGTAAACAGACATAATAAGAAACAAAGTCCACTTCTCATTCTACCCTTTCGGCGCTTGTGATTGGGCTCTGTAAAGTGCCTGGGGATGACACGAGACATTGTAGATGAGGCCCCGATCCTGCAAAGACTTAAGACTTTGCAGGATCGAGGCCTAAATCTATATCTTTTGTCATCTCTGTTTGTTTTGCCTGCCTTCCTGACTTTGCTGGGAGTACACGTCCTGTGCTCATCGTGATGGAGAAATAAAAAGGAATTTAGTTCCAGATCCTAAAGGTTTTTGGGTGCCTAATCCCCACTGGAACCTGTCAGGAGCTAGGCCTTAGTTCCAAACCGCCTTGTTGAGGAAGGCAGCATAATTGTGTCCAGAGGTCAATTTATCTCCCCAGCACATCAAAGCCATGAAGACATTTTATCATTTAGCTAATCTCTCTATCTAGGCCCCGATTCAGTGAGCAAAAGTTTAACTTTATCCCCTGACTCCTTGCTTCAGAAAAGCCTCCTAATTCAGGACAGCCTGTAAACATACTTATGTACGCTGCTGAATTAGGGGGCCAGCGTTCTTATATGGCCCCATCTCCAAGCTGAAAAACTGATGGCACAATATGGTTCGTAGTATTTTTAAAATAATGGATTTCAGCCCTTTCTTTGCTTCTCTCAGTTCAATTAGGGTCCATGGTTTAAGGCACAAAATTGTCTGTTTGCAATGATTTTATTTCGTGTGTTTCTAACTAAGTTTTGGAAGAGATTCTTGTTTTTCCTTCTCTGCATTCAGTGTGTAAAAACAGTAGCACTTTAGCTCTGCCTTGTATAGTTAAGGTGATTCAACCCTCCCTGGTGTTGATAAGATTAGACCTGTATAAGATGCTTTCTGGTACAGCTATTCCCATATGGGAAGGGAAATAAGCCACCTTTATATGGGTACAACTGCATCCACACTACGGACTGTATCAGGGGTAACTATTATAGTTAAAAAAAAAAAAATCACACACCTGATTTATATTGGTACAAAAGCAATTTGTAGACAGGCCTGTGAGGCTGATTTATTGAACACAAAGGGATTGGCTTGAGAGACTGGGCGCAGGGCTTAATTTGTAATGAAAGAGGTGCTGGGACTCAAGCAATTTTTTTACATTCATAACTGATGCAGGCAGACTAGAGGTGCTGGAACTATGAATGGCCAAGCCTAGATGTGCTGGGGCTTAGCTCTGGCAAGTCCTGGCACAAATTAAGCCCTGGACAGGCGGAAGAAAGAAGAATTACAAACCTAAGGGATAACCTTCTAAAAACAGGAAGCAAAATCCTTTTGCCAAATTCAATCCATTTTGTTTCTAAGGCTGCATCATTCTCACTCTTCCCAAAGGAAAAAAAATAAATTCCCAACTAATGTTTCTCAGCCATTTTATTTAAACAATAGATACAGGAATAATTAGTGGAGTAGCGATTTTTCACAATTGCTGTATGTTTTTGAAGGAGGAAATGCGATCTATGCTGTAATTAAGGTGGTGTGACCACTGCCAGTCATGACCAATGCTGTCTCATTGATTCATTTTATGCCCTCATCTCTCTCTCCATCTGTCTCTTGTCTTATACTTCAATTGTGAACTCTTTGAGTCAGAAGCTGTCTTTTTGTTAGCACAGCAGGGCTCTGGTCCATGACTGGGGCTCCTAGGTGTCACTACAGGGCAAAATATGAAATAAATTAATAACAATTTACCCCGTGCTGAGGGGCAACACAGACCTACTGCCATTAAAATCTCCCTTCAGCACCCAAAATGAGGCTTACATGAAATCTCAGGTTTCAGAGTGGTAGCCATGTTAGTCTGTGTCAGCAGAAAGAATGAGCAGTCCTTGTGGAGTGTCTAAGGTGCCACAAGTATTCTTCATTTTTTTAATGAGGTCTCAGGGTACATATCTACACAGCAAAGAACAGGGCTGGCTCTAGCCATTTCGCCGCCCCAAGCACAGCGGCACACTGCGGGGGGCGCTCTGCCGCTCACCAGTCCTGCGGTCCAGTGGACCTCCCTTAAGTGTCCCTGCGGAGGGTCTGCTGGTCCCGTGGCTCTGGTGGACCTCTCACAGGTATGGCTGCGGATGCTCCACCGAAGCCGCGGGACCAGCGGACCCTCCACAGGGATGCCTGCGGGAGGTCCACTGGAGCCGCCAGCCTCCCTCCTGGCAACTGGCAGAGCGCCCCCTGCAGCATGCCGCCCCAAGCACGCGCTTGGCATGCTGGGGCCTGGAGCCGGCCCTGGCAGAGAAGGCCTGTGGAAGTGACTCTCAGAGACCAAGTCATGGGATTTGGGCTCATGAGGCTCGTGTTGTGGAGTTAAAAATAGCCATGTGGTCATTTGGGCTTGAGCTAGGGCCATAAAAGGGGAACGGTCTCAGAGCCCAGGCTGAGCCCAAGCCCAAATGTCTGCACTGCTATTTTTAGTCTTCAGCACCAGCTCTGCAAACCTAAGTCAGCCGACTCAGGCTCTGAGACTTCCTGCCCTGGGTTTGTTTGTGCTGTGTAGATGTATCTGAAGCGGCACCTAGACCTTCTCCTGCTGTTCTTCACCATGGTGAATTTCACCCCGCGTCCATTAGAACCAGGAAGAGCTCAATACGGATTTCATCGTAATTTCAATTTGCCTCGTATCTTATTCACATTTCAAACAGTGCTCCAGGGGAGGGGGAATCCCTCGTGGAGATATAATACCATGGAAACACTTTAAAGCTTTTAAAAAAAATCCCAGCTCAATGTCTATTACGTTACAGCACCTGTCAGTCTGGTGGGGTCAAGAGATTGCCAACTGAGGGCTGGATCCAACCCCTATTAAAGTCAAAGGAAAGACTCCCTTTGACTTCCATCATCGTTGCATCAGGCCCTGAGAAACTAAGGGCTTGTCTACATGGCTCTGGCAAAGCATGCCAGAGGGGTGATTTATAAAGTGCTCCATTGTGCTGCACTCTAACTGCCTCATGCAGACCTTGCTGGCACACTCTAAAAGGTACCTAATTCACATTAACATTGTCTACACTAATGTGAACTGAGTCCCTTTTAGAGCACATCAGCCAGGTCTACAAAGGGGCAGCTAGAATGAAGCACATTAGTGTGCTTTACACATCACACCCCTCTGGTGCTCTTTGCTGGCAGCGTGTAGACAAGCCCTAAGCTGCCTTTCATTAGACTGGTATGTCTAGTTTCCTGCTACAGTGTGAAAAAAATGCCAATTGCTTGCACTGTCAGCCAATGGAAAAGCTAACTGAGCACTGGCTTCAGCTCAGGCCCTTATTGTTCCATTCTTCTCTCCACATGATAGGAAGCTCTGGTTCAGGGCAAGTTCAAGCTTTCACTGTCGAAAGGAAATAATTTCCTCCTACCTTTTGACATTTGAGGTTTTTCCAAAGTGAGAAACACAAACCTTATTTCAAATGTTTATTGATAACAACAAAACCATAATAGGATTAATCAGTCTCTGGATATCATTGATAGGATGGGCATGATGGGTTCTTTTACTTCCCAAATGACCCCCTGGGGCTGCATTCATGGAAAGCAGGTGATGTGAATCTCTGCGTCACTGTATGCAGAAAGTGGAAAGAAAACAAAGATTAACACCTCCGCTGTTCCCTGGGGGTGCTGGGAGGACAAGCTTCCTTGAGGAGAAAAGGGGCCTTGGTTTGAAATTTCCTGGTACAATTGTTTTCCTTCTGACACTTCTGGTAGATCCTTTCACTTGAGTGGGATAATGCAGTGTTTTAACTTTAGCATGCATTTAGGGGTCCAGGCAATTACAGACACCTGCAGGCTAATGAGTTCTCACGCTTTTAAAGTACAGAGAGAGCTACCAGGACAAACTGTGCCATTGCTCTGTTAAGCAGAACTCCTCATTGAAATTAATGGGATCTTGTACTTAAAAGGCGATAGGCCCTTGGAATTTGCTACATCCTATTTCATTGCATTGAGAATGTTTGACAGAGAATAAGCTCTTTGGGATAGGGGCAGTCTTTTTGGTCGGTGTTTGTACAGCCCCTAGCACAATGGGGCTCTGGTCCAGGACTGAGGTTCCTAGACACTTCTGAAACAGTACAGTTATTACCAAATATCCATGTAGTAACAGGCAATGGAAAGGCACCAGCTGCTTGTCTGTCAACCTGCTAGGACTGCAAGTTCTAGCACATGCATTCTGAAAAGCGCCACAGTGTAGGATATAAAAAGTTTGGACTCTCATGTCTTACTCAGCAGCTCTCTTAGATCAGTTTATAAAGGTTTAGGACCCAATTTGCAAATGCCCCGTTACATTCTCTGGCAGAGTAAAGGGGTCTTAAACTGGTGGAAATGCAATTTAAACCTATTTTAAGGTGCAAATTATACTTTTACACAGGCAAATTCATCTAACAGGGTCTTAGTAAAAATGAGCACCAGAACCTTGGGATCTCAGGACTGGCTCTTACCTCTGCACAGTACGTAACATTGCAGAGACATCTGCACAGTACAAGCCAACAATGCAAATTGTGAAATCAGAGCACTTCTGGTTAAACATTGAATTCTGATGGCTTGAATGCAGGGACAGCAGTGGGAACTTCTTCCATTGTTGGGAAATGCCCTAAAATTAGAATATTCAGGACAGAAATCTTAGTACTGGTTAAAGATACTATGCATGCCTTCAGGATCCCGCTGGGTCTTCCAGTCTGGGGTGAGTGTGTGTGCACAATCAAAATCTTATACATGTAAACTTCCTGTTAGTTTGAATGAAAAAAAAAAGAACCTAGTAAAATACAATGGATTATGCGAGGCTACAGGTATGTCTCCACTACAACAACTTCAGCAGCATAGTTGTGGTTGTGCCACTGTAGTATGGCCGTGCAGACATGTCCTACAACAGCAAAAGGCTTTTCCCATCTCTGTAGTTAATGGACCTCCCCGAGAGGTGGTTGCTTGGTCGAGGGAAGACTTAGCTGCATCTACACCGAGGGGTGAAATTTTTCACAACCCCTAAGTGATGTAGTTAGGTTGATCTAACTTTTAGGTGCAGGCCAGACCTAGGATAAATTTAGGCTCTAAGACGGCAAAGCCTTATATATGTGTTTAACTTCATGCACTGTGAAAGTGTAGGTGTGTGCTGGGAGATCTTACTGGTGCTAGAAAATCCTCTTTAAGGTCTTGCCCCTACTACTATTGAATTCAGTGGGAATTATTGTGCCATTGGCACCAGTTAGAACAAGATTGCATAATTCCTCATTGTATTGTTGCCATTTTTTTTCATACAGGGGAAAAAAACCCCTCACTCCCACCAGAACCATACCAAAAAAGATCTAACGTGTATGTACTGATTTAACTGAACTACAAACACTAAGCTAAATATAGATGATCTTTTGACTTTGGATTGATCACCCTTATTTATATGCAATAGCCTCTTAATTAATTTTACTTAGGGTAATTCTCCATATATTTTCCTTTCTAAACAATGATTTTGTCTGTTGTATTGTATGCTGTTAAACTGGGGAGGGGGGGAGGAAACGGTTAAGTGCATGCCTTACAAAATGTTCTAATGTGGTATATTAGAAGAACAAAAAAAAAAAAGTTGATCCATCCAGAAAACAGACACTTATTTGCCCCAGATTTGCCACTTATGTGAAGAGCCCATAACTCACATCTCACTAGGCCTCAATTTCCCATCTGTAAAATGGGGATAATATTTCTTCCTTTCCTCCTTCTTTTGCTGCTATATGCCCAACATGCCCCTTCCTCCTCCAGACCTGTCCCTAGCATGCCCTCTACACCAAAGCTTGCAAGAGTGTCCTCAGAAGGTGGCTTTGCACCTGTCTTCCTCAAAACCTCTGCAGGAGGAATCCACCCTAGCCAGAACAGGTAGCTTTTAGGGACCCTTGCTGCTGTTTCAGCCCTTTTGAAGAGAGCGACTTAGACTTAAGGGCTAGAATAAACCATTCTGATCATTTACTGTGACCTCGTGCCCAACACAAGGCCATAGAATTTTACCCAGTGAGTTCGTCAAGTCAAATAACTTATGGCTGACAAAGTGTTCAGAAGATAAGAGAAATCTAACAGGAACAGGCAGGTTGAAAATGTACAATTGTGTTGTTTTCATGTGCCGGGGCTATTTAAATAGTCCAATTTACCTATTTATGATTATTCATTATAAGTAGCTGTCTTGTAGGGATATGGCTGCTGTTTAATATAAAGGATTCTTTAAAAGTTTAGTCTTAATGAGATGGAAAATGCTAATACTTGACCTGCCTTTCATCTGAGGATCTCAAAGCAAGGTACAAGCATCTGATTGCACTAAAGGGATCATGCAGCAAACCATTGTTTAAAAGCGAAGAAGGCAGCTGTTCTGCACCCTTCTCTTCGGGCCTAATCTCAAACCCAGTGAAATCAATGGGAGTCTTTCCATTTACTGCAATGGGGTTTGGATCAGGCCCCCAATCAGATTCAATATGGCGCTCCGCTGAACAAACAACAGGGGGAGCTCTACCACCATTTTTCAATCCGTAAGACGCTGAACGGAGGCTATTTCCATCAGGCAAGATACAGGAGAAGCATCAGTCTATCCATTTTTGTTTAAATAGTGTTAATCAGATCCTGGTTCTCCACACTCATTCCCCAAAGGTCTCCTCTGGCCTCACGCACCAGAAGACACAGTAGCTTGGCTTTTTTATTGTTATCTTTTAGTTGACAAACAAATAGAGACTTTAAAAAAGCCAGAAGAAAAGCATCTAACTTCGCAGAACAAAAATTTATATTATTTTTTTTTTATTTTCAAAATGTTCATTTCCTCGCTTAAATCAGAAGGGTGGCTGGTATTTTTTCTGACGCCTTTTAAAGTTACTATTTAATATACTGTGTGGCTTATTTAGCACAGTCTACACCCCTCTTCATATGAATCACTTGATGAGTGTCTGCGATTCAAGGAAAACCCCCTCGGGCATGCTATATGAGCATTTTATATGAGTGCTAACCTTCATTTTTAGAGCTAGAAGCGTTCCTCTTATTTGAAAAAATGGGCCACACTGCCCCATTCATTTGAAAGTGATAGATGGATAGATAGATAGGGTGGATGGGGATAGATAGATAGGGTATATATAGATAGATAAGATAGATGGGGTGTATGTAGATAGATAGGTAGATGGAGGGGGTGTATGTAGACAGTGTGTATGGGAATAGCTAGCTAGATAGATAGATAGATGGGTGGGGATTAGAGTGACCACATAGAAATTGTGAAAAATCAGGACAAATGGTGGGGAGTAATAGGGGCCTATATAAGAAAAAGCCCCAAATTTCCGGACTGTCCCTATAAAATCAGGACATCTGGTCACCCTAATGGGGATAGATAGATAGATAGCGTGGACGGGGATAGATAGATAAATGGACATGGAAAGTTGTACATGAAAAAAACGAATGCAATGGCGTAGTTCCGTTTCCTATGACAGAATTTTGAGTCATTTTCTCTCTTTGCAAGGAAAACTGCGGAATTCCGATGGAGCAGAACTGTCTGCGGGGTATTAGCAACGAAATAGTCAAAAGATTCATTCCACTGCACAGAATCGCTGTTTTCTATTGCATGAGAAAAACCCGTTAAATCCATGATGAACCAACACTGTTAAATAAACTTGACTTCGTTTAATAGCTCAAGCGGCTAAAGTATCCTCTAGAATAAATACAGGTTTCAGCATTTGGTCAGATACCGACGCGGGAACAGCAAGCAGGTCGCTGTGTGGGTTTTGTAAATAATGGATGCTTGTTTCTATCTATCTATCTATGCCCCCCCATCATTAGATTTGAAATGAACACACAGTTGGCAGCCATAGCGAGAACCATTGGCAGAATTTGTACAAAGCAGATTACGCAGCATCACCTTTCCTTTGGATTGTGTTGTGTGCTGGCCGTGCCTATAGATAGTTTCGAGGTCGAAGTCTTGGGATTTTCTGTCTAGTTTCCTGATGTCTTAAGGCTTTTTGTTATTATTATTAATTAATTATTTCTATTATTATTCTGGCCTTGCTGTTACTGCCACAGTTTGACTGGCACGTGATGGGGTTACAGGCTGCTCGGGGCGGGGGTAGAAAACCAGTGATTCCCTGGCTTAGGTCTGTTGGCTCCTCTCCCTTCCCCCTGTTTGTTTTAGTTACGAAATGTTGTAGGCGCCTCGGCTGTGACTGGGTAACCTTGGAACTGTCTGTTCTGTCACAGACAAATGGGTGATCCCAAGTCATTTAGCACCTTACTACAAAATCAAGAAAGCCCGGGGCATGGCTTGGACGCAGAGGTAAATACTGCATAAAATCCCACGCTCTCCCGTGACTTTGCTCTGGATCTCGCGTGCAGCCAGGGCGCTCCAGCAAGGCACAGCTCCGGGGGAGTTACAGGTGTGTAAACAGCTCGTGCTAACCAGGACAGGGCTTTGCAAATTTGCTTCCGAGCCGCTCGCCGTGTTGACAGCGAGCGAGCTCCAGCCAGCAAAGAGCCCCGGGTAAATAAATCCGGACTTGAGAACCCAGCCCGGAGCCCGGCTGGTGGCAAACCAGGGCCCCCAACCCCGCTGGGCAGTCCTGGGAGGGAGCAGCGCAATGGCACCCAGGCAGGGGGAGGCCCCTCTCCCTCCCCAGCCGCAGACACAAGCGCAGAGACACTCGTCCTGCAGTCCCTGCCCACATGGCAGCACCCCGCTCCCCCCAGCCTGCCTCCCAGACAGCTCGCCAGATGACAAGCCTCAGGCCAATAAAGACGGGTCCAGCTGCCACCCTCTTTCCTTCTCTGACTCGCTCTGCCCAGGGCAGGATTTGTCCCCCTCCTGCCTGCCTCGCCACCCACCTCCCGGGCAGCTCGGGGCAGGTGTGCGCAAGAGGGGGGCGAAGGCGAGGAGGCTCCAGCCTAGGTGTGAGCTGATTATTCAAATCGGCTGCCCAGGATCTGGGGATTGGAGGCTCGCGGGGGCGCCCGGTGCTATATCACTCGGTGACTGGAGCGCTTGTCCTCCGCCTCCTGCTTTTCCCAGCGCCGCCGGGCGACTCCGGGCTGCAGGGGGAGAAAAAAAAAGAAAGAAAGAAAGAAAAACAAACCCACCCAAGCAGCAGCAGGAGCAAGAGGGGGGGAAACGCAACCACCCCACCCCAGCAGCAACCACTTCTGCCCCCTCCCCCTCCGCCCGGCTCAGCAGAGGGAGTGAGGCAGAGGGGAGGGAGGGCTGGTTTTTTTTTTTTTTTTGGGTTGTTCTCTCTCTTGTCGTCGGTTGTTGTGGCTGTTAAATTTTAAACGGCTCTGCACTCTGCTTCCAGTATGCTGGGAGCCGTGAAAATGGAAGGGCACGAGCACTCGGACTGGAGCGGCTACTATGCAGAACCCGAGGTAGGGACAACTTCTCCCTCTATTTGTGCGTGTGTCTCTGTCCCCCCCTCCCTGCCCATCCCACACCCCCTTCCCGTCCCCCAGCCGCCGCCCGTTCTCCCCTCCTTCGGCGAAAACAGGGCGCTGGGTTGATACGACACCGTTGTTAGCCTTGAGATAATATTAACTTTGTGATCAAATATTGACTTGCGGCGCCTCCAAATCCTCTGCCCTGCCTGCGCCGCGCTCTCCTAACAAAGTTGTGTTTGGCGTGGGACTGTCGGGAAGGGGGGGGTGGCTGAAGAAAACAGGGGGGCGGAGGGCAAGGCGGAAGGGGGAAAAGTTTATGGCTGGAGCGCTGGGTTTTGAGAAGCGTGGGAGAGGGACACGCAACTCGCTGGGCTGCGGAGAGTCCTCCTGCGCCGCCTCGGGTGGGGCTCCCCGCGCGTGGGGCCAGGGTCCGAGCCAACCGTCTGCCCCGCGGTGTATTCCCTCCCCACGTAGTTTGCAGTGCAGCCCCCCGCGGATCGCAGGGTTGTTTTGCTGATCCAGGGGCCTGGCGGCCGGCACATTTCAACACACACTCCTGCGGCCCCCCGCAACCCCGGGCAGTAGCATCCCCCACACCGAGTGCCTAACCCCAGTTCCCAGCCGGGGGCGGGCGCTCCCCTTTCCCGGCGCTTTGGGTGGGAGCAGCCGCCTGCCCCCACCAGCTGACTGCTGCTTTTTCGGACCCAACAGAGAGCAGCTGTCCCCGGTAGCCGCGTCCTACACATCCCGGGCGACGCGGGGCGGCTTGCGGGACGCCCCCCGCCCGGCCAGCAGCCCCATTGCTAGAGCAGCCTAGGGGTGGCAGGCACTGCGTGGCAGCCAAGGTTAATCACCCCCTCCGCTCTCCCCCCTTCTCCTTGCAGAGCTATTCCTCCGTGAGCAGCATGAACCCGGGCCTGGGCATGAACAGCTACATGGGCATGTCGGCCATGAGCAGCGGCCCGGCCACCATGAGCGGGGCCGGCTCCATGAGCATGTCCTACACCAACACCGCCATGAGCCCGTCCTTGGCCGGCATGTCTCCCGGCCCGGGGGGCATGGCTGGCATGGGCAGCGGCATGGGGCCCCACCTGAGCCCCAGCATGAGCCCCATGGGCGCCCAGGCCGGCTCCATGAACGCCCTGGCCCCCTACTCCAACATGAACTCCATGAGCCCCATGTACGGGCAGGGCAACCTCAGCCGCTCGCGGGACCCCAAGACCTACCGGCGCAGCTACACGCACGCCAAGCCCCCCTACTCCTACATCTCCCTCATCACCATGGCCATCCAGCAGTCGCCCAACAAGATGCTGACGCTGAGCGAGATCTACCAGTGGATCATGGACCTGTTCCCCTTCTACCGGCAGAACCAGCAGCGCTGGCAGAACTCCATCCGCCACTCGCTCTCCTTCAACGACTGCTTCCTCAAGGTGCCCCGCTCCCCGGACAAGCCGGGCAAGGGCTCCTTCTGGACGCTGCACCCGGACTCGGGGAACATGTTCGAGAACGGCTGCTACCTGCGCCGCCAGAAGCGCTTCAAGTGCGAGAAGAGCAAGGAAGGGGGCGGCGGGGCAGGCGGGGGGAAGAAGCAGCCCCCCCAGCAGCAGCCGCCCCAACCCGGGGAAGGAGGCTCCTCCGACAGCTCGGCGGGTGGGCCCGAGTCCCCCCACCCCGGCGCCTCGCCCTGCCGCGAGCACAAGCGGGCCCTGGCCGAGCTCAAAGGGACCCCCCCGCAGCAGGCCCCTTCGCCGGCCCAGCACCTGCTCGGCCCCCACCACCTGGCCCACGAGGCCCACCTCAAGCCCGAGCACCACTACGCCTTCAATCACCCCTTCTCCATCAACAACCTGATGTCTTCCTCCGAGCAGCCGCCGCCCCCCCACCACCACCCGCACCATCACCCCCACCACCACAAAATGGACCTCAAGGCCTACGAACAGGTGATGCACTACTCCGGGTACGGCTCCCCCATGCCCGGCAGCCTGGCCATGGGCCCCGTCACGAACAAAAGTGGCTTAGAAGCCTCCCCGCTGGCCGGCGACACCTCTTATTACCAAGGTGTGTATTCCCGGCCCATTATGAACTCTTCCTGAAGCTCCCCTGCAGAGCCCAGCCGGCCCGGGGGGCTGGAGGTTGGACCGCGCCGATGAGGTCCTTGGCTCAAGCTGTTGTGTCTGTTTGTGTTCCAAGCTCCCCAACCCCATCCTCAAAGGACAAATTTCCACCCATCCAGCCTGCTCCAAAGTCCAAGGGGCTGTGGGATCAGGCCCCGGAATTGCCCCGGCCTCTTCAAGCCTCGATTTCAAGCGGGGATATTTGGTTGGTTTGTTGGGGGGGGGGGCGTTATTTTATTTCATGGGCAGCGGAGGGTGGGGTAACTTTTTTGTTGCAGGGAGTTATAAATATATCTATTTTTTTTTGTGCGTGTGTGTGAAAGTGACGGAAAACTTATTCAGTGTGAAACAATGCTAGTTTTTAAACCGGGGACCAAAAGTCTTGTCACGTTGTAAAAAGAGAGAGGAAAAAAAATCACAAAAGAAAAAAAAAAAAGAGAAAAATTCACAAAAAGAAAAAAAAGTCAGGATAGATTGTTGTAATTGATACAAACGTTTGATGTTACCGGGAGAGTAAACTGCTTGGATCTGATTAATTTATCGTTTCTGTATGCTTTATTTATGGCTTATAAATGTGAGCTCTGGTCCCAAACAGCCAGATCTTCACAAAAATATATTAGCGTTATTGGCGTTTTTTCCCCCTGAATCTTTTTCTTCGGATTTTCCAGTTTTTCCCGCTTGAGGGGGGAAAATACTGACAGAGAAAATAGAAAACAAATTGGCTCAATTTATTTAATAATTTAAAAAGATATTTCTACATAGTCCTGTAGCTCTGTGTATATTTATTCTCTCTCTATAGTATAAGGTCATATAAAGTGGGAAAAGAATGTAAGATAACTTATGTTATATAAGGTATATAATATATACACATATGAAAATATAAGCTATCGCTCTACGCCAGGGGTAGGCAACCTATGGCACAAGTGCCGAAGGCCGCACCCGAGCTGATTTTCAGTGGCACTCACACTGCTCGGGTCCAGGCCACCAGTCTGGGGGGAGCTCTGCATTTTAATTTTAAATGAAGCTTCTTAAACATTTTAAAAACCTTATTTACTTTACATACAACAATAGTTTAGTTATATGTTATAGACTTATAGAAAGAGACCGTCTAAAAAGGTTAAAATGTATCACTGGCACGTGAAACCTTAAATGAGAGTGAATAAATGGAGACTGGGCACAGCACTGCTGAAAGGCTGCTGACCCCTGCTCTCCACATACATCTAGGAAAAGAATATATAAAGATGTAATACACATCGATTAAAAGCTATATATGTATATAAGTATAAGCTGTATATATATATATGAAATACACACATAAGAGAAGTGAATGACTTGTCCTATACCCATATGTGCATCTTAGATATTTTTCATGTGTAGCTGAAAAGTTTTACAAGTTACCCGGATTTGTCCCAAGCTGTAGTCACTCCAGTTCTAACCGAAAGGAACATTTGAGATTGGATTTCACTCTTCAAACAAGCAAGCAAGAAAACGAAACAAGGCGTCATTACTAATAAACCTGCATTTACCTTGGGCTCCTTCCAGCCATTATAGATCATGTTAGTCTTATAAATCAGGAATTTACAGCTGATTACTAAAAGCCACCCCCCCCTCATTTCCCCTTGACACAACCCTCCCCCCCAATGCCCCCGCTAGTTATTGAGACTGTTCAAAGACACGGAGTTGCGTCTGAAACGCAGGAGCCGTGTAAAACACACTGGGTCGGTCTTTATGGCGCCAGGTGACACGCTGCACAGACTGTCCTTCATGTCATGAACTTTGGAGTTAGCAGAAACCTTGACAGGGATCAGTTGAGCGAAGGGCAGCCGAGAGCTCCCTTAACTCCTTGAGTTGCTCGAATCGCGGGGCGGACCGAGGGCCCTGAGAAGCTAGAGGGGCGGCTGGAGGAAGGTGGATGAACCTAAAGGCTGGGCGAGATACGGTTGAGGGGACTAGTGCCTAACCCAGATACAATCAGCTTCTTCCGCAGCCCAAAGTTCTGAGTGACCCTGAGCGTTGGCCCCTTCCTGGAACAGGCCTGGCCGCGCACACACCATGTTACAATCCCTCTCTCGATTTACTCACTGGGGCTACTTTGGGGAGAAAAGGGAGCGACTGGGAGCCCTAGAAGGCGAAATATTTTTACAGCCATCAATATAAACGCAGGGCTCACCCCGCCCCCCACCCCGGAAATCACAGATTTTTACCCGTGACTTCGATTCCTGCAGGATTGGGCTCGAATTTGTTGGGAGAAGATACTTTCCCTTTATCACACTACAACTGAGGAAGACCCTGAATGTGCCGCTAACATACATTCCACGTCTGAATCTACTGAGGTGATAAAAAGGAGGGGGTGTAATGTATATTCAACTCTGTAAAACTGTTTTCAGCATATAACATAGAGCTGAATAGGTTTTCCTTCCTTCTGTTCATTGTGTATAGAGAGAACTGGCAGGAATAATGAACACGTTAATATTTATGGATCATAATGAAAACAGTTTGCTAGATCCATACCCGCACGCTACAGTTAACAGGAGCAGTGCATGTGTGTATAATGTCAAATACTTAATCCCTGAACGAAGCAGTGGAGCTAGTGAAACAAGTTAACATGTGAAAATACATGTATGGCATATTTTGTGGGAAAAAACTGTCCCCAGACTTCTGTTGTTTACCTGTCCAACCGTCTATGTTTCTTCACAGATTTTACTTATTAGAGGAAAAATAACGTTCAACTAGGGTAGATTTGCATTTTTCACATCCAGAAATATCCATATACACTTGGAGGGTTTAACCAAATATGACAAGAAAAATAATCGACACTGCATTGAAAAAACTCCGTCTAATTGTTGGTTTCTTACATATCAATAGATGAGCGATTGGTGGATCTGATTTCAATATAATTAGTGTTTGTGTGAGTACTGTTAAGAACGTCTGTATCTAGACACGCACCGCTACAGGGCCGTATAAAAATGCCATTGTGCAGGGAATAAATCATATCTAATATACACACTGGTGGTCACTTGTTTTTCAGAGAGAGTAGAATCAAATGACCCTCCCGTTTTATTTTACAAACCGAGAATGAGGCGCTATTTTTAAAAACAGCTTCTGGTTGTTTGAATCCAGCAAACATTTCGCCCTGAAAGCAAGTTCGGTGCTGAAATGTTTTTTTCACGCAGTAAATTCACCCCGTTTCCCAGCCACTTGTTGTTTTCCCACGAGTTTAAGGAGTAATAGATCTGTTGCCCAAAATAACATTCAAATCCTTCTTAAAATTCGCCATTGTTCGGGGGAAGAGAGAGAGGGCGGGGGTGGAAAGAAACCTTCAAAAACAAAACCGAACTAGGATCCAGCCAGAAATCTGTCCGTCTCTCCTCTGCAAGGACACACACGTTGTGAACCAAAGCATAAAATGTGTTTCATTATCACATAAAAGGCTCCCGCAGCGAAGGAGAATAGCAGCGGGGAATGAGGCTGATTTGGGAACAATGACGCGAGACTGCGATGCTCTAACCTGTTATGTTCTGGATCACATGGCCATTGTTCAATGGTAGTTTTAAACTACTTAGCGTCTCTCACTCCGCTGATCCCAACAGATAAGATGTAGTTCTGTCCGCATACATAAAAAGGATGTCATTTGGATGCCTGCTTTAGAAGCAGATGCTTTATGTGCTTCTCTCCCTTTCCCCATGGATCGTGCGCACACCCAGGGCGGAAAAAAAAAACACCCCAACAACCAACCTCCCCCCTCGATATATTTATTTCTCCGCCACATCAAGCTCTTGCTGCTGCGGCTGGTGGTTTAAGTAACCGTGAGCGGTGAATAAACAAAAGTCACTAAACAACCAAAAAAAAAAAAAAATCCAGATCCAAATTCCAAGAGGCTAAACTTTCAACACCACGTCATACTTCAGCAAATTTACACAGATATTAGCGCGCGTCCCTTTCTGTTTTTTTTTCCTTTTGAGCCATTGTGCTTAACTGAATTTTATAAAGCTGATCGATATCTTGGTAAAATATTCATTTTTAAACTAGCGGGCAGTGAAATCTTTGCTTTGTGCTAAAGTCAACAGTCGCACAATTTGAGCTCCCATAAATGCAGCGATACCACGAGCAGTGGCAGTTGCTCGAGGCTGCTTAACGCTGGATTGTCATCGCCATGTGCAGCTCAGGGGGCAGCAGGTAGGTGATTTCCAGAACTTTTTTTTTAAAATTCCAATCTCCAGCTTCCCCATTTCTACCCCCCCCCCCAGATTAAACCCAGCGAGATAAACAGGGGGGCGATCCTGGGGAATCGAACAGGGCGTTTGCCATCTGTAACTTCTTGGATTAAAGCGGAGGAGGTTGCACCAGGGAACACCCCACGCGTAATGATCTTGGAAGGATTGTTTTTTATTAAGCAGTGGTTGATTACAAATTTAAATCTAATTTTTTAAATTCAATGAAAGGGAACCTTCCCTACTGGGGGGCAAGAGAGGAGGAAGCAGTGAAAACCTGACCTTACACAGGGTCTTTCTGCGGCTCAGTTTATGGACAGTTCATTGCAAGAAACTGATTTCTCAGGGACTAATCCGCTGAAAGTCCACGAGTCTCGCTCGCGTTTCATTTGCGAGTTTTTTCCCCGGAAAACAAACTGGACATAGCCAGCTCCTTCCGAGCCAAGCGGGGCTCTGTTGCATTCGACTGGGTTTTATAGCACATGGAATAGTTTTCATATCGATTCACTTCGTTTTCTTCCTGCTGATTGATCTAAAAACATGCTCTTCGGAGTTAATGCACATCCGAGCTAGCTGAATCCTCCCTCCCCCGACACGCACACACACACACGGGTGTGTTATCCTAAACACAGGTTTACGGAATGAAAGCTTTACGGAGAAAATCGGAGCATGCATTTCGACAGCAATTTCTGAAGCCTGCCAGTTTATGAAAACTTCAGGCAAGGCATAGCAGAGAAATGCCTATACAGACCCGACACCTGCCCTGAGTTTGCTCGGTGACAACTTTCAATGTGTGGCGGTGAATTTAAAGGAATTCAAGTTAGGCATAGGTGCATATGTAATAGAGTTCACTGCATACGAAAAGGCAAAGGAGATTCTAAAAATGTTTAATTTATTCTCATACTTAGGATATACAAATCCATATGCATTGAATTACCCTGACAGAGGATACCAGAAAAATCAATTTTAGCTGGTATGAGGGGGGAGTCCTCCAAAAAAAACAACACAAACCCAGAAGTGACCACATTAAACACAGCATTAGCAAGCGCCACTCTTTAAAGCGTGTTTGGGTGGTGCCTAGGAGCCAGAGTGCTCAGAGCTTGCAGAAAACGGTTTCCAGGTCGCTAGTAAATGTCTTTTCTCTCCCAAGAGGAAATAGGAAGGATTATTATTAAAAATCGAGGGGCAGAGAAAAGCAGGAGTCGGGGATCTCTCTATCCCCTTGCGAACGCGTTCCAGGAGCTGCACGGTTTCTGCAGACGCGATCTGACTTTGGCAAACGGATTTCATTTCACGCCGAAGCAAGTGGGTGAGACACTGAAGGCTGCTGACACGGCGTATTTGGGGCCTCTGCACAACAGATCGCCCATACAAAGGGGCCAGTGTGATACCGTTCTGAAAATGGCCCCGGGGCGATGGGGGCAGCCGGAGATTTTTCTCTGACCCCCCTCCCACGTGAGATGGCAATTCATAAATTCCACGTGAAAAGGGAGGCGAAGCGGCCAGTCGCTTCAGACTGATGTGACAGGTTCTATTTCCCGGACGAGATGAGATCTGGGCAGGACACACAGAGAGGCTAATGGTTTTTAAATAATTAATAATCTCCCGATTCCACGCGTAATGTTGCTCCTCGGATTTCTCAATTACTTGTCATTAAACGAGTGTCTATCCACGTACCGCACTTGGGATTCTTTGGTAGGGGTGGGGGAGGGAGAGTGTGTGTGTCTGTGTCGGGGGGGGGGGGAAATTAACCTCAAGTCAAGCCCACTCCAGGACTGAATTAAATAGGGAATGGCCTTTGTGATACTGGTTCACAGCTAGGCGGTCCCTTAATGCAGTGGTACTTTGGGAAGAAAGCTAGCGTTTTAAAGAGATCTAATCTGCCAAATGGCCAATTTACGCGCCTGATCTGTATCGTGTCCATGCTCTCCCCCACTTCGGCCCCCGGTTTTTCTCTTTTTATTAATACGACACAAATAAATACATCCTCGCTTCGCGCCGCGTAGGAGAAGGGACGCAGAGACTGGCTGGGGTACTGCGCTCAGAACCGGCTGCGTTTCCACGCGGCCATCAGCTGCTCCCTAAGGAGTCCCGGCAGCCTGAGTTAGTGGGGGCCTGCGGTGGGGTCAGTGTGAGAGCCCCCGCACCTCAAGAAAGCAACCGCCCCAGCCTCCTTTTCTGGTGAGAAAGAAAGGACTAATTGCGCCCCTCCCCCCAATTAAGACAGGTTTCCACCAGCATAACCAAGAGCTCCAAAGTGGGGCGCACGCGGATGCACCTAATTCACAGAGGACTTGACAAGACACCTCAGGTGCCCCCCCATTTTCATTTTTTCTAGCAAAAAGAATGGACTCCCCCCTCCCCCATCCGGATTGCCAATGTGCCAGGTCACTCTGATCAATCAAAGGGGGGAAGGCACTTTTCACCCGCCCGCTCTCCCCGCCCGACACCCCCTCCCTCCTCACAAGCAGAGAAGAATAAGAGGAGAGGGGTTTCAAATGTCACAGCGCAGGCCCCGAATGCCTTTAGCTGGGGACATCTCAGGCTGACGCGTCTGCAGGGCCATGGCAACCCCAGGCCAGTGCAACCTTTTCTCTTTAACTTGGTAACTCGGTTCAATCACACGGCTTGCCAGGCTCCCCCCTGATTTGCATATTCCAGCGAACAAAATCCGAAGCCTTCCCCAGCCCCCACCTCCCTCAGACTGTATTCTTCCTGGGTGAAACAGCACCAGAGATACAGGACTCTGTATGACCCGCTGTTTCCACCCAGCCTTCCAATCCTGGAACTGGTTATGCTCCAGGATCAGGGTGGGTTTATTTCTGGGAGGGGGGGAAAGGTACAGGTTCCATCCAATCAAACTTAATTGCTTTTGTGAAGTCTGAAGTCCGTTCAGCACATCCAGCCAAAAGGGCCCAGGTTGCATTAAACTTCTCTGAAGATGCACAGTCAGTTTCTCTAATCATCACAGATTAAAGGCAAAAATCGAGCGCTGTAACGTTGACTGAAGGAGCTGGCTGTATTGCAGAGGGTTGCCTAGTAATCAAAGTATTCAAATTCGCCTGCTATGAAAAGTCAGTTTAAAGTGTAATAAGGACTTTCTCTAGCGATCACGGTTAGCTCTCTACGGTCGAAATCATCCCAGAGGATAAAATTCGCTAAAATCACAGCTCCATGTATTTAAACGTGTCTATTTATGAGTTTAATCACGAGTTTCACACCCCACAGTGAAAATCTAAGGCCCCAAATATCCGAAGCGCTCCATGTATTTAACTTGTCTATTTAAGAAATCAAAAGCCAGTTTAATAGCGAGTTTCACTATTCAGAGTTAAGATCTGAGGCCAAAAATCATCTAATTGTGTCCAGCACTTTTTTTTTCTTATTTCCCGTCCAAAGCTAAAAAAAAAAAGCCACCTCTTTAATTGTTTGAGCCGGGTAATGACATGCAGAGATGGTCTCAAAAGACACCAGACATCAAAGCACAAAGAAGATGACATATCCAGCAGTTTGATAAGAAAGTCAGACTTCCAACTTCTAAAGAGAACTGCCTGGGTCTCTGCTGTGTATCTAGTGTGTTAAACTTTGCAAAGTGCGTTGCCCTCTGAACAGCCAGGGAAGCCGCCCCGCCAGGCCTTTTATAATTCTATGCAAAAAATGCATTTATTGATCATCTTAAAAAATCCTGGGGGTAGGATGAGACTAATTATTGTCGGGCTAACAAGGAGTGGAACACCCAAGAAGAAGCTGAGCCGGTCTCCCGGGAGACTGATGGAGACTATTTTACAAGCTGTAATTCTGCTTTAGACTATTGCAGGCTAAAGTCAGTTCACATTATCCTCTTTCTTCCAGAAATATTCCTAATCCGATATTTCGGTGGGGAGAAGCTCGCTTCTCCTCCATGGTATATTGATCCGTAAACCGCCTAAAACCAGGTATGCGGGAGAGTGGAAACCAAAGCCTCCGAGTTTGCTACCTCTGCAGTGTATAACCTTCAAACAAGTAAATATTAAACAGCGTGCCATGTGGTGGTGGATAGTCTGCTGCCCTGTTAACTGGAGAGATTCCTCGCCAGTATAGCTAAAAATGGTTGCTGGAAAAGAAGTACCCAATTTCTATTTTTCTGTTGGGGTTCTTTTGCTTTCCTGGAGGCGTGATAATATTCATTAACTCTAGGCAAGGCAACCGAAATAGTTTGTTGTGGGGAACATGCGGAAAACGATTCATCCGGAGAAAAATGGTATCCGATTGCGTTCGAATCGGACGTGTGAACTTTATGATTCTATGATTCCAAGTCATTTTGCAATTTGGGAGGATGGGAGTTGAAATAGGCACAAAAAACATTGCTCGGGTTGATTTTGTTCTGGAAATAAGGAGAGTCCCTTTTGAAGAAGAAATTTCGTTAGAACGTCGGTAAAACACAAGACAGCGCAGGAAATAAACTTCCAGTTAATATGGGGAAGGGAGAATATAGAAGAAGTTATCATCTTACGTGCAGAGTTTCTGTCTTTCGTTCGCTACAGATGATTTATCCATTAAAAATATAAATGAATCTACCGGCACTGGAAAAAACTTTTTGTTTTAAATTGTCGTTTTAAAATACAGGGATTTAAACCTAACGTCCGTGATAATAAAACATACAAAATCTTAGTTAAAACCATTTCTAAATTCATATAACACAGGAGTTTTTCCAATCACAGTTTTGCTGAGTTAAGCATTAATCTCACCTCAAAGACTACACTGGCATATGGCTAGATAAAACTTAAATTGAAAATCATCACACTAGGACGTGCTGCCGTCAGTTTTAAAGGCGAAATCTTCCTTGATCAAAATGCAGGCTTCTGCGGAAGTAGGAAAAGAGATGGTGGTACCAGGCTTGCTGCTTCTAGTGGCAATTATATTCAAACAACCTGAAAAACCCTGTTGCTTTGGGAAATGGCATGATATGAAACCAGAAGGGTGAACACAGCGGGTATTCGGCTGTTTAAAATTAATGACAATAGGTCGCTTCAGTTTTTTAGCTGGCAAGAATAGGACACCGGAGTAAAATCTTTTTCGTGTTTTGTTCTCTTGTTCACACGCATTTCATAGTGTCCTTTCTTACCTTGTCCGGAATCCCGTATTTATGTGTTAAAGGCCTCCCTGATCTCCCTGCAAGGAGGAGCAATCCTTACACCGAATTCTATTGTCGGCTCAACCACCGACTCCCCCCTATAAGCCCCAGGTTGCCTCAGTTTCCCCATCTATAAAACGGAGCTAACGATTTGGCTCTCCTTTCGAGCGCTTTGAGATCTAGGGCTGAAAAGCGCCGATCTCAAAGATCAGTGAACAATGCAGGACTCTCAACATTTTCTTCAGTGGCCTCTGGATCAGGCCCTAAAGAATTCAGATGATGCTATTGAAGGTTTGAATGGCGTGTCCCCTCTAATGACCTTATTTGTAAATACCTCCATTGCTGCATATTTAAACACTATTCTCCGCCCCACCGCCATCAGGGACAAAAATCTGGGGGCTCCTTTTGATCCTTGTGCCACCTGGCTCCTGAATCAATAGGTTGGAAATTATGCGGTGCTGTCACGAGGTCTAGATCCACGTTGTAGCAGTGACTCTACCTTGGCGGTCCATTATATGCAAAACAGAAGAGGACCAGACAAAACATAAGCTCCCACAGTTCATGCTGTGGCTAACTATTCCCAAATCCCAGGCATAACACCTGCTTTGACAAGACATAATTTGCTTCAGGCTGGAAGTTCTAGGGGTTGGAATAATCAGGGTTTGTTTTTTTCACCCTTTATTGGTACAGTCCATTTATCCCGCTGCTATTTTTTGGAAACGCATCAAAACTAGCCTTAAAAACAAAACAAACAAACTAAAAACTCTCCCCTCTCGCTCATAAACTGCTCTTATTTTACAGCTCTCTCATCTCCTTTATTTATTGATTTGCAGGCTTGATTTGTGTGTGTGGCAAGCTTGGTTGTGTGTGTGTTGTAGGTGGCAAGCTGAAAAAAAAATCACTCAGCGGAATGGATCCAGCCACAGCAGCTGGGGAACATCTGGCGTGGCATGGAGAGCGCACTAGAAGTGTATGGGGAGGGGAGGGCGTCTTAGATCTGAAAATTCGGTCGATCGGTGCGCGCAGGGAATGCTGGAAACTGTAGGCTGCTTCAATAGGCGATGGGAGAGGTGTCTCCCACTGAACTCTGCCTGACCCTCACCTGGAAGACTCACTAAATAAGGGCTGCGCCATTAATCGCCTTGCAAACCAGGAGAGGCTTTGCGCGTGGATCTGGCTGTCACACCTAGGAGCTCCCCGGCTTCCAAAATCAAATGCAAACCCGCTGGTGGCCGCGTCTATTTCACATCCTCCTGCAGCCTCAAACTCCCCGGGACCTTAAAGCTCCCAGGAGAGCTATTTAGGCAGCTAGGGCGAGCAAACCGGGGTCTTCCCATTGCTAGATGCTGCTGTTCCTGCAAGAGGAAGCAACACATCGACTCGGTATCATTCAAGACGTCAGCCAGAGCAGCAGAGTGGGGACCCCATTTAAACCGTTGATCGCTTCAGATCAGGGCAGGGTCGCTAAACAAGGGGCTTCCCTTCCGACTAGTTTCTGGAGGTTTGGCAATCAAGACATTACTGCCCTTGAGTTCAGCGTGATCCCCCAAGCGCGGACTGCCAGCTCTGGGCTTTCGGGTTTGTCCCGGGGGGCTCGCGTTACATTTCTGGCCCGGAAACCCAAACTCAGAGCTGGTATCCCCGACGCCCCAAGCTGCCCCCACTACCCTCAACAGGGCCGAATGCTTCTGAGGTGGAAACTGTCAGGCGGGGGCTCGCTAGGGAGAGCTTCCGTGCTGGCCCTGCAGAAGTTCTCAACACGGCAAGGGAACCAGCGATGGGGAACCAGCTCCTCGCCCAGCCCCATAATGATACTCAGTCCTGCAAATAAGCGCAGGGTACCATGACCTCTGCGCCCTGCGCTGCTGTCAGTTACACCGCGCACCGGCCTTTTTCCCGTTCTAGGGAAATCAAAGCGCCTCTCCACAGCCGCAACTCATGCCCCAGATCCTTCTATCTCCTGCGCCATCAAGCCCTTGGAAGGAGTTGATCTCAGGTGCCTAACCTGCAGTTATCAGCCTGCCAGACTCATTGAGAGAGCTCGGCTCCGTACCCCGAGACAAGGGTCCATCGATTGTCTGCAGCGGTGTTTAGATTCTGCCCTTCCTTTGTCAACAACGAAAAGTAACCTGCCCTTGTCCCCCTCTCCGTCCCAGTGAATCGCGGCCTCTCTCACTTTCAGCCTGCGCTGGTTTTCCGGGCATGCACCCGTGTCTCGTTTGCTTGCTGAAATACATTGGAAAGGGACCAAGAACTAAGTAGCAGATCCGATGAGGGAGAGGGGAGGGGGACCGGCGCAAACGGATTTTTGGAAAGAGAAGTGAACAGCGGAGGAGACAGAGGTTTCTGTGGCTTTTGCTTTTACGACCCCCTCAGGTGTCCCTACAGCTGTTTTGCAGAGCGATGCTAAATTCAGGAGGTCTGGATGCTTTCCCCTGGATGTCCTTCTCCGCCCTACTAACCAATTGTCCCCCAAACGCAGAGAGCCAGCTCCTGGCCAGGCGTAAATACGCGCCGCTCTGCCGATTGACATTTTGCCCAGGGATGATTGTTTACAGACGGTGATTCCTTACTGACAATCCCTCATCTGAAGTCCCCAACACCCGCGTAACTGCAAAGATCAGCAGCGGAGCGGGGACATTAGCATGAGAGTTGCGGGCAACATTTTGGGGCACGCGGGGAAAATCCCGGAAAGAATTGAAGCAGTGAGGAGGACGTGATGGTGCGCTCAGTTTTTGCAGGAGAGAGACAATCTTGAAATCAGACAGGAGCTTTGTCTTAAAATAAAAAAAACCACCCTCCCCCCGCCATCGCTAGCGGAATGAGGGCCAAGCATAGAAACCATCATCCGAGGAAGAGGAAACCTTTCTCCCAGGACAGAAACCGACACTTTTACCGGTGGAAATCAAGAAAGTAGCTAAATCCAAGTGAGGACTCGTGGGCTATTCGTCTAGTTTTATACAGAAGGGAATTAAACTCTAGTATGAATAGCTTAGATGGGTAGGTTTTCTATCCATGAATCAAATGACTACATTGCTAGCGTATCAGAAAGTAGTTCCTTATCCCTCTTCTCTCTTGTGAAGCATAGATAGCGACGGCCATAATTATTTCCCTTATGATCGATAATAGCAATAATCAGTGACGAGAGATTAAAAAAGCCAGCTGAGACTGAATCTTTTTTATCCCTCACTCATTTCACGCAACACAAAAAGCAGGGAACTGTGGCAGAATATAGATGCAGTGTTCGTAGGGATTCACTTTTCTTTTGGATAAACTGTCTCTTTACAGGAATGAGTTTCAAAGACATTTGCACTGTTTCCCCCATCCAAACAATTCTCTTTGCAAGGGGTGGGTTTGCTGGGGATTTTATTGGGAAATACGGGGCCCGATGCTGCTTCCAATAAATGTCTGCGGCCAGACTTGGTGGGGAAAGCAGGAGCACATTATTCGCCACACTTGTCACCGCTTCTGGAGCTAAAACTGAACCAAGAAATGTTCTAACTCCTGGCTTTGGCTTCAAGGGTCTTTTCCGACTCCTTCACACTTTCATTTGACTCCTCTAAAGACCCTGGTAGCGTAGCTCCCAGGTTCGCAGAGCCTAGGGACAAAAAAACAATTGAAAATAGAGTTTCACCCCGCAGCATTCCGGACCTGACTGTCTAGCCCCGCGGAGCGCACCAGCCAGCCAGGGATAGGAAGGGGACAGTGCTCGGCAGAGTTTCGTTCACAAACTGCCGGGCACAGATGCCAATCAGGAACCCATCCAGACCGAATGTAGGTCTTTACTCCCATGGGGGGTCCCACTGACCAAGGCGAAGAGCAGGAGTGAGCCCAGCAGATTATAGGTTCTGTCCATCGCCTCTCCGGGCAGTGACAGCGGGGCAGAGGAAGGATTCTCCAGGCTGCGACATTGTGCGGGACCTTGCGCACAGGTGCTTTCGAGGCAGCCTGACAGCGCTGGGCATGAAAAAAAAACCCCAAACAAAACCCAAACCAAACGGCAGGAAACTGCCACCGAGGACTATATTAAACAGAGAGCAAAACGTTTAAGCAGACTCGCATCTCTGGCTATATATTCACGCAGAAAGAAACTAATTTGCGCGCATAGCTATCCCAATACACGTGCGTGTTTTGTATAGTTCGGACACACACACGCACACACACACCTGTTACCAAGTCCATTTCTGTTAAGCCGAACTTTAAATGTGTCTTGACAGACAGGTGGGTCGGTGTGGAAGGAAAGGATCTTCCTCCAGAATCCTGCTCTGGGACCCGCTAGCTCCATTGTTCCAGCAGATCCTGTTACAGGATGCGGGACATTAGTAATGTAGGAATTGATCCTGCCCCACTGAAGTCCAATGGGGTGAGGCTCGAGTCCCTCAATTCACTGCCTGAGTCAGTAGCCCGGGCCTGGATGTAATCTGGGGGCAGTAAGACCGAGTTTGATCTTTGCTTAGTTGTACTTGGGGGTGTGTGCCTGTGTTTGTGCGCGTTTAGCGCAACTCCAACTCCAACGATCGGCAAAGTAACGGTTAAAAAAAAAGTGATCAAAATCTTATTGGGAAGCCCCATACAAAGCCCGGCGCATAAGTGTCCCGCCGTGCATGAGCGGAGGAGAATGCAAATAGGCTCCGTCTTGCAAAACTATTTCAGGTGGAGGCTGCTGATAGCACCCGGGTAATGCCTTTCGCTGGAAGCGCGATTTTAAATAAGCATCTCCCTGCTTGTTCATTACAGCTGGGCGGGTGACGTGGCACTGTATTTACTGGTGTAGCCGAGCATGAAATTGAATGTTGGAAAAGTTTTTAGAAAAGGCAAATCGCATTAAAACAGAAACAGCGTGTCTCTGATTTACAAGCACCAGCTGACCCGAGATTGGCTCCCAGAGAGAAATGGAAAGGAGATCGGGGACCCAACCTATTTTAAATCGCTCTCTATTTTCCCACACGATTTTTTCGTTCCCCCATGACAGAGGAATCTCACTCTCATATCAACAGGCACTTTGGAGAACGGGTGAGCCTGCGAAAGTGACCAAAGTTAGCCAGAAAAGCCCAGAACGCTCAGCGATTGTCATGGGTGGCCAGTAACACTTCACCCCCTAGATCACAGCAGAAGGGGAGCTTTCCTCAGGTAGAGTGAACCCCCCGCACGTCCCTCTAGGCTGGCTCGGGAAAGCTATAGTGACAGCACAGTGCGGCAAACCCACCCGCTGCCTCGGAAACAGCTGGGAGGTTTAGTCTGTTAAGTGCACACAGTATGTTACAAGTACGTTGTCTTTCGCCGCACACAAATGTCTGTTGCGGTAGAGCCTCCGCAGATCCTGCCGCACATCCAATTCGCGGGGGGAATCCCCCCATTTAGTCCTCTGGCTGCAATGGTAGAGGCTGGGTGAGGAGGACAACCATGGATTTTCCTCATTGCCGTTCATTGGACAACAACCCACAGGACAGGGCTTACCAGAGCAATGTTTGTTTTTTTTTTTGAAAAAAAGTTGCTAGCCAAATTTGGATGGCAAAATAAAATCGTAGGAAGACGGAAGGGAACCAATGGGTGCACCCTAAAACACCAATCTGGCAAGGATGAGGAAATGCCCAGCTTTGAAATAGTATCTAGCAAAGCAGTGGGTGCAATACAGCTTGCGTTCGTTTTATTAATCTAGAACTATTTAATACCCTTCACCGCAGGGTCTAGCCAGATAGCACAGTGTCTCCAGAACTACTTGGCCACAGACTAAACAGGTCTTTCCTTCTCTCTCTTTCCCACCACTCCCTACATTAGCGCCGGACTTGGGGATTTATTCCACCGTTGTAATTCAGGCGAGCCTCCTGCGGAAGATAAGGAAGGGTCGGTTTTCCTCTCAGTCACACCAGTTACTGGTGTGAATTCCCCCGATTCCAGCAACTTGATGCACTCCGGAGCTCCTGGGAGTGGTTGGTTCCAGGCTCTTCCCCTGGGGGAAGGATCAGGCCCCTCCCATTGTGATCAAAGCCGGCACGGGCCATTCTGCCGAAGTCGAGAGGGAAAAGACAAGGGAGCTTCTTTGCAAACGCGCCCCCGTTTTGGAATGAAGCCTCGGGTACAAGCGCAGCCGGCACTCGGAATACAGCGCCGTGAATGTAAGCGGAGCATCCCAAGAGATGAAAGCGCATGTGTGATTTATTGTTTCAACAACAGGACACTGGGTTAATTCGGATCACACCTGAATGCGTACTGCCCCCCCCTTCGGGAAATCGGCACTAACAAAATGCCACCATTTCTCAGAACTGGAGAAAACGGGTCCTTCCCGGCTCCCTCCCCCATCCGCTATTCCTTTCCAGCCCCCCCGCCAACTTTTGTCACGTGGTAAAAGTTTTAACAATTTGCTGAGCCCCTCTCCTCTGTGTCTCCCTCTAGAAGCACCCTGCTCTTCCCGAGCTCGGGACAGTCTGGTTTTCACTCCAAAGCTTAATGGTAATTGCCACCTGCCAAAAAAACCTCTCTCTTCTCAAAACAGACCTTCCTGCCAAAAGGCTTTGTCAAGAAAAAGCGCAAAACAAACAAAAAAACAAACAAACAAAAAACAACCCCCAAAATAAACCAACCAAAACCCCCAAAGGAAACCAAACCAAACAAAAAACAAACCAGACCCCCCCCGCCCAAGCCCCGCACAACCCTCCCTCCCAGCCAGGCGGGAGTCCTGTGCCCGGTGGCTGTGACATTCAGAGAATCCACCTAACATGTTTTTGCTCCTAGGAATCCTTGGGACCTTCCCAGCACAGTGGAGAGGAGACGGCTCAGGGGCTGAGTTTTGGGTTTTGTGCCCCCATCCCCCCCATGATGGCTGCTGAGTTCTTTTCTTCTCACAGCAGAGTGAGGATCTGGAATTGCAAAGGGACCAGCAGGGAACTGCCCAGGGAATAGTTTTCACTCAATTCCCACGTTCTCCGGGATTTCTCTCCTTATTCCCTGGGCAGCTGCCATTCCCCCCAGCCTGTTAGCTGGGGACAATGAGCGAGAGACTCCTTTAATTGGATTTTCCTGTCAGCCTGACCAGAGCTGCACTGGAACCCTTACACTTATGCATCCGGGTGGGGCTGCTTGGTGTTGCCATTTGCACTAGAAAGACCCCAAACGGACACTGTTCTGGGAGCAGCAGGCCTGCAGCAGGCTAGAACCCAAAGAGGTTTCCACTTGAGAACAGGCCCTAACTGCCACTGATACATAGCACTAGTAGATCCAGCACCAGGCTGCAAGTCCGGGCACAGGGCTACCCACCAACCCAAAGCTGCAAACCCTTAGAAGAGAAAGGAAGAGAGAGAACAAAGGAGGAAACTGTTGATGAGCCCAGTCCTAACTATTCCACACAAGTGTGTCCAGACAGCATGCGACACTACCTGGGTTATAGAACGCTTCCCTCAGTGCAGCTGATGGATCATTACATTTGCCATTCAACCCTTCCACTGGGGTTCATTTGAAAGGAGTGAGTAAGATGTCTTGGAAATGCAGCATTGTTGAACCATTCTGCCACCAAGGGCCTGACCCTGCCGCACCCATGGCAATAGCAAAACTCCTATTGACTTTAAATGGTAGAAAGGATCGGGTCCCCTATACTGCTAAGTTTTTTTCTACCCTAGTGAATTTTGTCACTGTTTGTCCTATTTGGTGGGGGAAAAAAGTATCACTTTATAGAACTACCACTTCCATGTTTGCTGTTTGAATCAACTTCAGTGTTTCCAGGAAGCCCTGTATTGACGTATCTTCACCATGGCCACTCCCAGCCCTCACATTAGTTGAAAATAGAGGCTTATCAGTCTAAAAAGTAATGAGTGGTCAGCAGCAAAGATATGAATGTGTTTATTGTCCCATCATCCAGTATCTCAGCCTAGGAAAAGAAAAGAAACAGCTCCTGTTTGTAGAAATGCCTCCTGCTTTCATCATTGAAAGGAAGAAAAAGTGACAGTCTTATTAATATCCTTTGTGTGATTTCAACATGAACAGTAGGAACTTGAATTAAATAACTGTTTTTAGTGCACATATGTTTCCTTTTAATATCTCTGCTCTCTTCCGTACTGCAGACATTAATCTCCTAAATGCTTTTTTTATTACAGTCAGACTAATTTCAGCCCAGACTGTTCATTTAATTGACAACTGATGTGACATAGGGTGTTTTATGTACTTAATGGGTCTCTTTGTGTTCTTGGGTTCATGCAGCAATATTTTCGGTGTCTCCCTGGGAAATGAAATGCATTTCTAAACTTTAAGGTTCTGTTCATAAATGCATTTGAAATACATTTGACATGATCACTACATGCAGCGACAATCTCTAATTGTATAATGCGTTTGCACAGCATTTTAATCCAGGCCTGCTCCTGCAAACTGCTAGAAAAGATGGCATTTGTAGCTATTACAGAAATATGCCTATGCTGATATAAAAGGTGATTTTTCTGTAATAAAGCTGTTAACAATCCAGAAAATTTACTAAATACAAAATGGAATCTCATATACATTTTTACTGCATGCAGGATGTAAGTTCTTGCGGACACTAAGATATCTTTACACCTCCCTAGGAGTGTGAAATGGCCTTACTGAAGAGTGCATACATTATCCCTTCCCACAGCCCTTGCTTTAAGGCATATTTCCATGGCCAGAGTGGTGGAAGTGGAACTTAATGTAAATGAGACTCGGGCCCAATATGTGTAACAGAGCTGTTCACTGTACTCCACAGAGACACTTCTTGAGACGGACTTCCTTTCTAGACATTTTTTAAATGTAAAGATTATCAGAACAAAAATGATTTCTCTCACTTCACCTGGAAGGAAAGAAGAAAGCTGAGTAAATGTGTGTTACACAGAGTGAATTAGAATAAATGTGATGTTTTGGCTGCGATTCCAGTTTCAGACTGAGGACATAAATATGAAACAAGGTTAGAGTAAACCCATTGCAATTTAGGATAATAATTAATCAATTGCTTTGTTTTAATCTTCATACTTCTTATTTTAATAATCCCAGAAGAAGTCTATGGTAGGTATAAGCATTGTAGCAAATATGTAACTGATGTTATTGCTGCTGTCTGTATTTCTTATTAAATTCCTAAAGACCATCTCGATTTGCCTCTTGGTGTCTGTATTTGTTATGATGACTCTTGTTTTAATACCTTGAAGTTCTGTTTCTATGTCTTTGAATGACATATAGACTAATCATATCCGTTTATAGCTGCAAGTTTAAATGTGAACTAATGCATTGCTTTGGGACATTCTCAGCAGGTGTAAATTGGTGTAGTCCCACCTGCAGTAAGTGTCTGGCATGGGGTAAAAAACAGAGCATCTGAGTCACCACTAAGTTACTCCAGGTTTACACTGGTGGCAGTTCATCGATTTCAATGAAGGTTCACCAGGGTAAAACTGCAGTGATACAGGTGTGAATGAGGCCCATTGAGCCAGATGCTCAACTGATGTTTTGATTTGTTTTGTTTTTATTATTTATATCACAGCAGCGCCTATAAGCACCAGCTTAAACCAGGGCCCCGTTGTGCTAGGCGCTGTACGTACATATAATAGACAGTCCCCCCTCCCCCCCGATGAGATTGCAGTCTAAATAGACAAGACACACAAAAGATGGGAAGGGAAACAGAAGTGAAATTACTTGCTCCAGGTAACACAGCAAACTGAGCAGCAGAACAGTAGGAGAATCCAAGTCTCCTTAATCTCAGTTTACATTTTACCTGTCCACTGGGTCTCACTGCTTCTCTCTGATTTCAATGACTCTATGCTGGTTTGCACCCACCTGAGGATCCTTTAATGGAAAAAAGAAATCTTCCTCTGCCAAATCTGAGGGGATTTCCACCTTTGGTCACCTACTGAGGAAACTGTTCCCCCCCATGGTCATATATGATAGATTAAACACATACGGTATCTACAGCCATACATTTTTCACTGATGGGGGAAAAGAAAATGCCTCATTAAGAGGAATATTCGGAGCCATTATGAGATTCCTGCAGAGAATTCGATATGCATGTGCACCTTCACATGGGCAGAGCAAGGGGCTTAGGTCCGGATTCAGCAAAGTAGGGAAGCACTTGCCTAATTTTAGACAGAGGAGTAGTCCCACTGATGCGTGCAGAGTTAGGCATCTGCTTCAGTACCTTGATGAAATGGGACCAGATGCCCCCAGGCTTGCATTCCTTGTCCCTCTGAGACTCCCGCTGACTTCAGCGGGAAGGTCGAGTTTGTGAGGAATGGAAGATCAGTCTCTGGAAGCCAAATCTCTCCCCTCTACACATGCCCAACTAACCCTGCTGGGCAAACCGATCTGACACCGTAGGAGGCTGGAGCCAATATAGCATCTGTGATTAGCACTGTAAGAATTTAATGTCTTGATCCTGCTCCCGTGGGAATAAATGGCAAAACTCCCACTGACCCGTGCGGCACAGGATATTTTTTCCCCTGGGTTTTGATTTTTTTCTTTTGATGAAAAAATCTGGTGTGAATATATACATAAAAAAAAGGGATTATTGCAAGGATTTCTTCTTCAATCAGAAACTCCCAAGCAGCTCGAATGTGACCCAGTGCCACTCCTAAGAAGCCCTGCCTCTCATTTAAAGCTGCCCTCCTCCTGCTGTATCCTCAAGGAAGTGAGTTACCAGTACTGTTACCTTGTCTACACAAACATTTCGTTCACGGCAAGCTGGGGTGCGAACCTACCCTGCACTAGCCTGCAGTGCTCTAATTCCATGTACACCTTATTCACGCGCATTAACAGTTCTAGTCCCATTTTGACGAGGACACGATCAAAGCGCATTAACTATAAACACACAGAAGCAGGTTCGACAGGAACCATTTGTCTGTGGCAGGCTAGTGCGGGGTAGATTCGCTCACCATCTCACCATGAACTAAAATTTCATGTAGACAAGCCCTTTGCCGCTATGTGCTTCAGTTCCCCAGCAGCACTTTCCTACCTCATGTGGGTGTGTGTGAGGATAAATTTGTTAAAAAACTATGAGGTGCTCAGATACTGCAACAATGGGGAAGACATATGTACACAGGCAGCTGATCAGAAATGAGAATCTATGTTACCCCAAGGTTCATAAATGTGTGATTTCATACTGTGACTGCATGTTATGAAAAGGAAAAAGAATACAGACCCTTCCCATCAATCTTGCCATAAAAGAGAGAGGATGGCACTCCCACAGGTTGAGATCCCACCAGCTAGAGACTAAGGCGATGTATGTCGATCTGTGAAACTGGAATAGAGTTCTCATAGAAATAAAACATATTGTTATAACCTTTCAGGAACAATTTTTTTACTCTAATTTATCTTTTTCTGCTGCCGTTGGAAAGCAGCCAATTGATTATTGATTTCACTGGGGGATGTGCAGGAGTAACCGAAAGCACAAAGTTACTTCTTTAATCATTTTATATTTGGAGGCATTTCTCCTGCATGCATCACTACAGATATGTCAACACTGGTCACCAAGGCTGGGTCTGCGGGTCTGTGTAAATCTGGGTTTACAATCGCTAGACCTGGATCTCACACAACCCTACTCTACTATGCAGACTTTCTGACTCAGATCTATGGCTTGACCTGCGTTCATACTGCAAAGTTACAGGCTTGGACCTGAATCCCAGTGGGATTCTGGCTCTGATCCATGCTCGTAATGAGGCCCTAAGACATGGGTCCTGAATGCTTGTTGACTCGAGTCAGACTGATTCTTGTGTGAGCAGAGCCCTGGGCTCAGTGAGCAGTGTAGACATACTCACTCTCTGCCCTGATTTAGAGCCTGAGAGGAAATATCCACACGGCTATTCTTAGTGCAATAGCATGAGCCTTGTGAGCCTGAGTCTGAGACCTGGGGTCTGAGACCTATCTACACTACAGGGTCACCGTAAGCTGCCTTGTGTTGACTTACCAGTGGAAGTGTCTTCTCTTAATTTTGGCTGCCGTCCAGAGGTGGCAAATTTATGAGTTCCCAGGGGGGTGGGAGGGAAGGTGGCTCAACTTCTGCTACATCCCAGGACTTGCCCCCACTCCACCCCTTTGTCCAAACCCCACCCCTTCCCACCTCATTCTGCTCCTTCCCCTCCCCCACAGCGCCTCCTGCACACTGCTGAACAACTGATCACAGCAGACAGGAGGTGTTGGGAAGAAGCTGATTGGCGGGGTTGCTGGTGGGTGCTGAACACCCACTATTTTTTTTCCTTGGAACACCCATGGAGTCGGTGCCTATCCTGCCACCAATGTAAGTCTCTCTACGCCAATTTAGTAACACCACCTCCCGGTGCATCATAGAGTCATGGTCCATGTAATTAGGTCTATGCAATGTCCGTGTAGACACTGCATTGCTTACGTCGACTATTACTGGCTTTCAGGAGCCATCCCACAATGCCTCACGCTGACAGTACAACCGATACAATCTGTTCAGGTGAGGACATGCATCACTGACACAAGAAGCTGAGTGTGCACACACAAAAGTGATTTAATAACTGCAGTGGCTGGTCGACTTAATTTTGTAATGAGATTCACTGCTGCGGGGTTTTTTGCAGTGTAGCAATAACATAGAATCGTTAAGGCCTTATCTACACAAGAAATTTGCACTAGTTTTAAACTGATTTGGTTGAACTGGTGCAAACTGCTGTGTGAACATTTATTTCGGATTCAAAAGAGGTTTACTTTTGTTATGTTTAAATTGATTAGGAAACAGTTGAAGTTAAACTGAAATAAGCCACTCAAACTCAGACAAGAGCATCCCCAAATGTGTTGGCATTGGATTAAACTAAGTTGGTTTAAAAACCTAAGTGAAATCGGTGTAATGTTTTTGCATAGAAAAGAAGCAGAATTTTCAACTGTGCCTGACTTAGATGGCTAAGTTCCATTTTCAAAAGAGGCCAAGGCACTGCGGATCTTAGGTCTCATTGAAAGTCCATGGGAATTAGACTCCTTGGGGCTCAGATTTTTAAAGGTATTTAGGTTTGCTTCAGTGTTGCCATACCAAAGTGGGACTTGGACAACTAAGTCCCATTTTCAAACCTGGCTCAGGCACTTAGGTCCAAATATTCATAGATATCTAGGTGCCAAATTCTGATTGATTTCAGTGAAGGTATTTCACCAAAATACCTCAAAGACCTGGGCTTTGGGGGCCTAAACCCACAGGATTGAGGCTCATAAATCACTTTTGAAAACAGGATTTAGGAGCCTACGCCAACTGAGCACTTCTGAAAAATGTATGCCGGGCCTTAGATTCACAACCTTCCTGCACGATGGGTCATTATCATCATCTCCATTTCACAGAGGGTGTAAGGCTGACATTTGCCAAAGTGGCCTCCATTTCTTTTTGGTGCCCAGATTGGGTCTAGGATGACCAGATGTCCCGATTTTATAGGAACAGTCCCTATTTTTGGGTCTTTTTCTTATATAGGCTACTATTACCCCCTGTCCCAATTTTTTCCGTCTGGTCACCCTAATTTGGTCTGATTTTCCTGAAGTGCTGAGCAACTACAGCGCCTGTTGATTTCAATCCGAATTGCAGATGCGAAGCCCTTTCTGAAACCTGGGTTCTCTAGGCTTCTAGAAGGGAGCTGAGAAATCAAGGCACTCAAAAGTGAATGGCCACTTCCGAAAACTTTGGCTTAAAAGACTTATCTGGGAGAGACACGAAATTGGATGCGATGCTGGGAACACTCCTACCGATTCCAGTGGGCATTGGATTAGGCCGTGGGAGTTTGGATCAGGCCGTGGGAGTTTGGATCCAGAGGGAGAAATGCTGCTGGGTTTGGACTTCCCCTCCATGAGAATAAAGGGACTCTATACAGGCCCTGAGTCCTTAGGTTTGTCCATGGAGATCTGGATGACCGTGGGATTAGATGGGCCACTCTCTTTAGCACACTGTGGGGTGCGAAAACTACCTCCCTACTGCATGAGGCCCGGGGAACGCCGGGCCTGATCCAAAGGCCATTTAAGTTGATTGAAAGACTCCCACTGGCTCCCAGGGGCCTTGGATCAGGCCCGTAGTGAATGTAAGCTTCTGGGGTGAAACACTGGCTCTACTGACGTCAATAGCAAAACTCCCACTGATTTCAATAGGGCCAGGATTACACCTCCCGAATTTTCCAGGTATCTCTAGCTCTGCCCCTTCCTCCCTGCGGGGTCTTCCATGGAAGACAGAATTTGATCCAGAATGTCTCCCTTCACTTTGGATTTCCTGTTCCCTTTGATCTCACAATTCCCATGGGGCCAATGTGCCTTTGTACCTGGGTCTAGAACTTTGCAATGCATTTCCATGAAAGCAGCACTAAGAGTTCAGTGCGAGCATAAAAGGGGCTGCAGATTGCAAGCCGAAAAGGAGAGAGATCAGCCCATCCTGTGACCGGGGAGCCAAAAGAGCTGCTTTTCCTTGGGAGTTACTCATTAACCACTGCTCATTTGACAGGATCAATATTTCAAGCAAAGGAGTAAACACTTAAGATCCAGCACTGCCTTGCTCCTTTTCCTTTCCAAGATGATTTATTTTATAAAATGCATCTGCCTGAAGAGGAAGAGGAGCCCTGCGCCTTATATCTGCAGGATATGCAAAGCACATTTATTTCGCCTTTTATCTCTCGAATTGTATGTTGATCCCATACATATAGATTGATTTTGTTCAGGTAGATAATGAAAAGTCAAGTGGAAAATTTACACAATGGCACTAAGGAGCTCGGCTTTCTATTGGTATATAAATTGCTTTATTATTTCATTCCCTTAAAGAGGGACTTCAACACCAGGGAACTCTGTAAAATATATCATATTTAAACACAACTCCATTTACCTTTTGGGTGGGTTTTTCTGGTAATTTCCTTGCCACTTTTGTTAATTATCAAAGATATTTGTGTTTAAACAAGGGCTTACTCCTTGTCACCCCCCCTCCCCATCCATCTTCTTCGACTTATTCCCCGTGTCATGTCCTAACGTGGAATTTCTGACCTGACAACCATGCCTGCAGCAGCAAAACATATACATGTTTCTAGCTCAGTCTGGCAATACCTTGTGAGCAATTATGAATTCTCCCTAAGCAGCTTTTATTCAGCCCCTCTAACCCAGAGGCTGGCGTGCTGCTTAGCTTGTGAATAGAGGCCACTGCATTGGAAAGAACAGCTTGGAACAAAACCAGAGGAAACATTATTAATAAACATCTTCTGGACATTTGGAGGCACATATAGGCTGCTCCAGCTTAAAGCAATTAATTCACGATACTGACAAACTCTCCAGCTCTTTGACAGCTTGGAGCTGAAATAAAAATGCTAGTTCTCCAGGGAAAAGAAGAGCATAGTTGGCTCTTTTCTGGACTGTTTGCTTATAGGCCCAGAGAGCAATCTTCCTTGCAGAATGAAATGCAAGGACACAAACAATGTACCAGGGAGAGAATAGAAGATGGGAATGAACAGTTTGAACTATTTGCTCAGCAGAAGGGCAGCCACAATGGTCGGCCAATGGCTTTCCCATGCATCAACTGGGGCTTCTTAGGCCCTTTTGTTGTTCGTCTTCTTCCTCTAGCCAGATAAGAACACAGCTGCAGAGCTGCAGTTAAGTCAGGCCTTAGACTTATTAACGTAAATCTCATGGCACATTTACTGTATTTTCTACTGCAAAAGACCTTCTCTCCTTTATGCGGTTCAGTATTTACTTGGAAGCCAGAACTGTATTCACTTGCAATCTTTCAAATGCAATTAAATCTCTGCCTATGCTACAGTTATTGCTGGTCCATAGTGCAGCTTTTGGGGTTGCTTAGACTCATCTCGAGTCTCCGAGGAAATCAGAGTTTTTCTTCCTTGCCTAAACCAGTTAACGGGTGTCCCTCCCTCTAGGATTATCGTACTTTCTAACTAGCACTGATTTGCAGATGCCATACTTATGAAAGTCACCATAGAAAATAAAGTAGCATCGCACAAGACAGGCGGATGTGACTCAGTTTGCGGCAAATGGGAAGAAACGCAACAGCTAGCTCCAAAGTGATCCCAGAATATTATACCCCCACCTGAGACACATGGTTGAGCTTTGAGGAATTATTATAATATAAATAACACCTAATAAATATTATTCTCCTTTCTAGCATATGTATATAATATATACTCTGTCTGTGAAGATCGTCCTTTTCAGTCTAACCCAAGAAGGGCAGAATTTGATTTGCTCTCATGACTTCATTGCAGCTCAGCAAATGGTGTCATTAAAAATAAGTAGGTGGCAAAGGCAACCGCCTCCATGCAGTTGCGCTGAAAGTTCAAACCTCCCCGAAACGCTCACAGTGTCGTGTGCGTATTTTCACTCCTTGTCCTACCCCTGCTGTTGGTTTTGGGAGCAGGGATCCAAGACTTAATTCTGTTGTAATAGGGTTGATTTCCTTGAAAGGTTTTATGGAGTGAAAAGGCAAAATGTCAAACACTAAAGGAAAGGACAAGCTTGCTAAGACCACATTAAACCTTGGTCGTCAAGGAGCACACCTTGTTTAAACACTGCTTTCTCTCTTACACAATCTTGGAAACCTCTGGGTGTTTCTTTTTCCCCCCTACTGGGTGGTCAAGAAGAAAGACTGAAAAGCAAAATGACTCCTATTGTCTCTAGGCTGTCTTAAGAACTGACCTCACGTGACTGTAAAGACGACAAGCACCTGTTATCTCCAGTGATCCCTTGCTTCTGGGAGCACAGAACTCTCCCTTCACCAGGCGAGTACCTTCATGTTGCATAGGAGAAAAAAAAAGAGTACAGTTTTTTCCCCATATCCATATTCTCATAGTTCAGTGGCAGCATTGCAAATCACAACTGACCCTATGACCCATGTTTGGAGGGGTGTTGCTCCTCTCAGATGCTTCCCCTCTAAACAGATTCGAGGGTCCCTGTCTTTTTCATCATTGGAAATTATTTCCATGAGACAAACAGACTCATCTTACTGAGGGAGACAGTGTTGACTAGTGGTGCAGCTACTGGCTGGGGCTGGCGTGACTTGGGTTCTGGGCCTGGTTCTGCCACTGAGATTGGGTGATTTGTTGCACTTTTCTGTGATTCTGGTTCTTCTTCTGCATGTTTAGATTTGGGGAGTAAGGAGCTGTCTCTTATTATGCATATGTACGGCACCTAGCATGATGGAGCCCTGACCTCAGTTGGGGCTGCTAGATGCTACTACTAATAATAATGAAGCTGTGGAAAGAGTTATTTAATAATAATATCTAACTTTTCAGCTTAGATCTCAAAACACTTTACAAAGGAAGTGCTAATCATTATCTCCATTTTACAGAAGGGGAAACTGAGACAAGGAGTGGTGAAGTGACTTGCTCAAGGTCACTGAACAATGAGGGAATAGCCATTAGGCCACACTATCTTGAGAATGATGTGTCCTGTATGAGTAATTGGGTTCTTTGTCACACACTGTGCCCCACCCTGATAAAACCAGATTTCTGTTTCAATAGGCTGCATGTCCTGATGCCACTTAAATGTTGAAAAATTAAAACTTTTATGTGACATTTCCAACCAGTAATTTGAAGGGTTTGTAAACAAGTCATCCACTACCTTACTGTAAAGTTTGCCCACCGGAAGGGATATAATAAACCTCATTGTAACAAAATTATTTTTTGTATATATATTCCTAAACCCATAGTTGCTGCACATGCCCCGCACAATACTGAAGAACGCACACCCATTAGGACACTGATCCTCTGCTAGGTCACTACCTGTCCACGTTTGTAACTCTGATCTGCCTAACCACAGCTCAAATCTCTGTCCCACTGGGCCCAGTGGTCATCTCGTTAGTTGCAAAGTGGTTCATTGGCCATCAGGAGACATTTATTTATACAAAACACTAAACAATGGAGCCACCCATGTGCTCTAGGCAGCCTTCACAATATGTAAAAATGCAACACAATGAACGTTACGTTAGTCAAGCACAGCAGCATAGTGCAATATAACCCAGCCGCAGGAAACCAGGCAATGCAAAAGCTGAGATCCCAGTCTATGCATCTTCCTAGGGAGGAAGGCTGCTCCAGTGGCTAGTACAGTAGCTGAAAGCTGAGTTCACGCCCTTGCTCTGCCACAGACTTGCTCTGAGACTTTGGGCGAGTCATTTAGCATCTCTGGGTATGTCTACACTGCTGCTGGGATTGATCCTCCCAGACCAGGTAGACACACGTGTTGGCAGAGCTGGAGCTAGTGTGGACATTTTGGGTCAGGCTCAGAAGCTTAGGGGGTCAGTGGGCTTGACAGCCTGAGCAGGAACATCCACATTAGTATTTTTAGCATGCTAGTGAGAGTCTGTCTACATGGCTTGGGAGACATGCTCTCAGCTGCAGTGTAGATATACTCTCTGCCTCGCCACTCCCAGTCTGTACAATGGGCATAATAGCACTGCCTTGCCTTTAAATACACTAAAGATCGGAAAGTGCCATGACACTATGGGAGTGGGGGCTGGTTAAGATGAACAACCCTGAAAGTTTCCTGCTATTACAGATCAACTGAGGGAGTGAATTCCAACAGCCAGCAGCCCTCTCTTTATATCAGTGGGGCTCCAGGCTGAACATCTCCACTGATCTCAGCTGCGGTGGTAATGGCACATGGAGAGAGGAGATCTCTCAGATAGGTAAGTCCTGACATGGATCACTTCACCATATTTCCAGTGCACATCCATTAATGACTCACCAGCTGGGTTTTGTTTTTTTTAACCCCTCGGGAACCAAACCTCTGCAAGTTCTCAGCCATCTCTTTCCATTAGGGGTTAACAATAGAGCTGATTGCAAAATGAATTTTTCATCATGTGAAAAAAGGTCAAGATTAAAAAAAGGCAACTAAATCTTCCCCCACCCCCACAAAACAACCTTCCTCTTCCTTCCCCAAAAAATTGTTTAAGGTCACTCAAAACTTTTCATTTCTATAAATTCAAAATATTTCATTTCAATATTCTAGTATGAAAATGTTTAAGATCTAGCAGAAAATACACTTCGAATGGAAAGTTCATTTCATAATGAAGGATTGAAACTTGGAATTCCAAAAACACGTTGAAGCAGGACATTGTGCCATTTTCAAATTGAAAATAAAACATTTCACCAACCATGATACGAGTTCGCGAAACTATTTTTGGCTATTTTGAAAGGGCATTTTCCGATGGCAAACAGCTTTAACAAAAGCTTCTGAGCAGGTCTTGCTAATGATGGTTTGAAGTAAAGGAATGAGGATACATTGAAATAACTGTACAGTGACTAATTAAAAACTAGAGGTCAGACCCTAGCTCCTGTAAATCAGCGAAGTTCCAATGACATCGATGGAACTAAGGATCTGGCTCAGAGCTGGCCAAGCGTGGCGAGCATGGAATATTGATCTTACATATATTCCTGTTCCTGGTCATCCCTCCTGCAGCTAAGACACATTAATTAATGAGACATTAAAGAGACTGAATGACACTTACCACTAGTTACTTACAGAGCTAATTTCCAAAACACTTTGCAATAGACAAAGAGAGAGTGCTGTTAATGCAAAGCAATTTGTGCTTTGTTCCTGGTGAATGAATTTAAGGGAGCAAATACAGTTATGCAGAATTTAAATGAAGGGAGACACTAATGTAAATATAGCAATGCAACTGCATGTTTAAGAAATCTGAGCAGGCTATGGTTTTAATCAGGTCTCTTTCACTCAGGTGGCATTTTAAATCCTCATCGTTTAAATTGGATAAAATCCTTAAGCTATAGAAGGGTGAAAAAGAATTGTGCTCTCTCTCTCTCGCTACCCAGGGTATTTATCTGGCCACCATTGCTATTGTTTTTGAGTGCCTTACAATCTTTAATGTATCAGAGGGGTAGCTGTGTTAGTCTGGATCTGAAAAAGCAGCAAAGAGTTCTGTGGCACCTTAGAGACTAACAAACGTAATGGAGCATGAGCTTTCATGGGTGAATACCCACTTCGTCGGATGCATGATGGATGCATCTGATGATTCACCCACTAAAGCTCATGCTCCATTACGTTTGTTAGTTTATAAGGTGCCACAGAACTCTTTGCCAATCTTTATTGCATTTATCCTCACAATGCCCTGCGAGGTAGGGCCGTGCTATTGTCCCTATTGAGCAGATGGGGAACTGAGGCACACAGAGCCTTAGGCTGTGTCTCCATTTTGAGGCTGCGGGGGAGGGAGGTGATTCCCACTCGAGGAGACACACTAGAGCAGGCGTGACCCTTTTAGAACTGAGCTGACCCAAGCCTTTCAGACGTATCAAAATGTTTTGATACATTGAGACCTTCCCATTTTTTCCCATGTCAGAGGGAGGTGCCGGAACTCTGCCCACCCTCCAGCTGCCAGACAAACATGGCCACTCCAAAGATCCCTTCCTGATCTTTATTTTGCCTTGGGGGAAGGAGGATTGGATGAGCAGTGGTAGGGTGACCAGACAGCAAGTGTGAAAAATCAGGAAAGGAGATGGGGGGCAATAGGCGCCTATATAAGAAAAAGCCCCAAATATCAGGACTGTCCCTATAAAATCAGGACATCTGGTCATCCTCAGCAGTGGCCCACTCCTGCACTCTGGTATCCGTCAGGCAGCACCTGGCTTGCTGTCTCTGGTGTCCTAGCAATATAGGGGGCAGTCATCTGGACTATTCCCTTCTTCTGCTTCTTTGGTGGGCTTGTAAGTCTGTTTCCCCCTAAATCCTCCAGGTTGTGCATCTTCTAAGGGGTGGGAGAACTTCCAGCCCCTTCACACTTCCACAATGGGACCCCAAAATATCCTTCTGGTCCGCACACAGCTACTGCACTGGCCCTTTGCCAGTCTGGGACTGAGATGCCCAGAATGCACTGGGAGGGAGTCTGGACCCTCAGTTCTCCCAAGGGAATGAGATGCCAGCTCAACACCTGCCCTGGATCTAGTGTTCTCCAGCTCAGGTGGGCAAATGAACTTACTGCAGAATTGAGGGCAGTGCGGGACAGGAATATTGGCTGAGACAAGGTCTGCATTTACTAAGGAAAACTCATTTATTTATAGGGTGGCCAGATTTTTAAGAGGGAAAACCAGGTCCCTTTGTCCTGAGTGGAAGGTTAGTCAGGAGTCGGTTTGGGGAGACAGTGTGGTTTAGTGACAGAGCACTGGACTGGGGCTCTGGAGAGATGGGTTCTGCAACTGTGCTACTGGGTGACCTTACTGCCCCTCTCTGTGCCTCAGTTTCCCCCTCTGTAAATGGGGGGTGCCTCTGCTATCCTCCTTTGTCAAGCACTTTGAGCCCTACTGATGGAAAGGGCCAGGTGCCATTACTAGTGGGGTTAGGGAAATGTGAAAAGGGAGCTGGGGCGGGGAAGGAGAGGAGACACGAGGCTGCCCATTCCTTCCTTTATACAATTATTTTCTGTTTCCTTTTCCTCATTTATTTCTTCTATCTCTTTCCATCCCCTTGCTGTCGCCTTTCACTCTTCCTTCCCGTCTCCCTCTGCCACGTTTATTCATTCTTTCTAGCGCATCCACCCTCAGGTCCTTGCTTCCCACGCCTCTGATTCCGAGCTCCCCGGTGGTGCAGAGCTCACATGGATGCTAGGGGCTGCCAGGTGGTGAGCGGCCTGGAGGCTCAGCACTCACAGCAGTGTGGAGAGCGACTGACTCTGCATGGACCTGACTGAGTGGGAAGAAGGGCTCGAGAAGACGCTCACTGGGTGGTGCCAGGGTGGCAACTTGTTTGTCTAACACAGCTGAGGTCAGTCTCCCTGATCCTCACTGCTCCCCTAGAACCAGTTGTCCATCTCACAGACTTTAAGGTCAGAAGAGACCCACCGTGATCCCCTAGGCTGACCTCCAGCACATTGCAGGCCACAGACCCTCCCCCACCCACCCATCCACTCCTGAAATAGACCCCAACCTCTGGCTGAGTTACTGAAGTCCTCAAATCATGGTTTAAAGACTTCAAGTGACAGAGAATCTCCCATTTACACTAGTTTAAAGCTGAAAGTGACCCATGCCCCCTGTCACCTGCTGCTTATACAACCAGACGAGCTGAATATCTCAAAAATGTTACTAAATTCAGCCTCACTGCTCCCATGAGGTAGGTATCCATCCCCATATTACCCCCAGGGAACTGAGACATAGAAACACACCCAAGACCTCACAGAGGAATGTTCTGCTGTAGTGGGGAATTAAACTCAGGTCAGCTGAGCCTTCACTACAAGACCCCCCACCCCCCTTCTCTTTCACAGGACTCCTCTGTTGAGTCAAGGCCAAAATATTTCCAGTACTACTGAGGGGGAACACAGGCTAGAACCTGGAAAGAGGGATATTTTAGACCTTCAGGGACTCACAGCTATTTATACACTGCTTAGCCACAGACGGAGTTATTCTGGAATAGCTATTCCTGAAGAAAGTCTTGTTTACACGGGAAATAAACCGGACTAACCATTCTGGACTAACTCCCCACGTGGACTCTCTTATTCTGCACCAAGAGTGCCTTTGTCCACTTTAGCTTCATTCACTTTCAAGGGGAATTAAGCTGCCCCCCATTTCCCCCCAAAGTGTCCATATGTGGAATAGCTATTGCACTTCACATTCACACCCTAGCTTATTTCAGAAATGATTTCCCCACATTGACCAGCCCCAACTCCATGTGTGCATACTCTTACTCTGGAGAAGCATTCGTCCACGAAAGCTCATGCTCCAAAACGTCTGTTAGTCTATAAGGTGCCACAGGACTCTTAGACTGGATATGTAAAAGCAGCAAACATGGCTACCCCTCTGCTTATTCTGGAAGCAGAGTGGACGAAGTGAAAAGGGAAGATGGCACTCTTTGTCCAGAATGGAGTTATTCAGGAACAGCTAGTGCACTTTAAATTCCCACCCTCTGCTAGAGGCTTATCTTAGACCAGAACACAGCAATCCAAACTTATCTCCCGTTTTTCAGCTAGATCTAATATGCTTTGATCCTATTCCCACTGAAGTTAGTGGTAAAGCTGCCATTTACATCAGTGGTGCAGGACCAGGCCAATGAACCGGAATCTATGAAAGAATCCAGGCAGGCTTGGAGGATTGACTGACTGCCTGCTAGCTCTGGGATAGGATTTTTTTATTATTATTCTTTTTATTTTTTTGCAAGTGCTTAATACAAGCAGCTGGGTAGGGCTGCTGACTCTCTTTGAATGAATTCCTCCTTCTCTGTACAGTTAGGGAGCACGGCTGAAAATCAAAGCTCTTTTAACTTTTTTATTCAAAATATTTTCCTGCCAAAAAACTGGATTTAATCAACAATGAAAATTTCCATGGGAAAAGGTTTTTTATGACCATTTTTCATTTTTTTGATGGGACATCTGGAAATGAAAAACCCCCCTACCTTTCATTTAGTTTTAAATTGGAATTATCTTTTCATTTTGTTTTTCAAAAGCTAACCTGAAATTTCAAAAGTCTGTTTGTGTTTTTCTGCTTTCAGAATACAACAGAATGAAGGATGTTTTAAGGATTTTGGGGGGTTTCCTCCCACTTTTGCCTTTTTTCTATTTTTCCTCACCCCCCTCCCAAAAAAACCCCTTCAAAACTTTCTCAAATCTGAAAAAGTTACAGAATTGTAAATGGAAAAATGAAACACAGAAACTTTGTCATTCTGTTACTTCTCAAAAGTTGGAGAAGTTTTGAAAAGCTGGGAAAAAGGAAAAAGTGGGCTAACCCACTCAGTGGCAAAAATGGGCAGAGAGTGGGAAAAGTTGATTTCAGAAATTATGCCAAGAAAATGAGAAATTGTTCCATTTTGAGCACAAAATTAGGCATAATAATAATAATAATAATAATAATGATACCTGGCTCTTATCTAACTCTTTTTTATCAGTACATCTCTAAGTATTTTACAAAGAAGGTCAGTATCATTATCTTTATTTTATAGATGGTAAAACTGAGGCACAGGCAAGTGAAGTGACTTGCCCAGGGTCACCCAGCAGGCCGGTGGCAGAGCCAGGAATTAGAACCCAAGTTTCCTGAATCTCGCTCAGTGCTCATCTTAGTCAACTAGGTCAGAAATGAATAGCTCACTTACGCAATGTTGTAACCATGTTGGCCCCAGGATATTAGAGGGACAAGATAGGTGAAATAACATCTTTTGTTGGACCAACTTCTGTTGGTGAGAGAGAGAAGCTTTTGAGCTACACAGAGCTCACCTTCAGGATCCTGGTCATTAATGGGCATTCCTCACTTGTCCTTGGCCATTGTGCAGGTGCAGAGTGGGAGATAGAGTGCAAGAAATCACCCCTTTCCTACTCTTCCCAGGGGAGAATTAGGCCAGTTCACTAGCTCAGGGACTCTCCCTTCACGTCCCTTGGAGGGTTAGGAACCCAGATCATGGAATCTCTCCACACAACCAGCAGAGAGGTCTTAAGAGATGGTGCAACCTTTGTACTCCCATTGCGCTGGGAAGTTGAGAAAGAAATTGAGTCTCCTGGGGCACAATCCCCTCCTGAGCTCCCCTTGGGGAAGCGTGACTTGGGTTGCCTTCACTGCCCATTCTCTTACAAGCACAATCTGGCCCTTTGTCCACGTTCTCCCACGTACTCTTTGACTTGTGCGCCTTGGTGGCCAGTATCCTCACCCTCACGGTGAAGATTGAAAGGAAACTGGATGCCACTCAGATGAAGTATCTCCAAGTGACTGAAAATATCAAATGGTTCGCATTCAAGTTGAATGAAGAGCTCCATCTTCTAATGCAACATATCCTGTGCTCTCAAATGGTTGCCCAATTCTCTTTAAAGCGGTCTGGTTACCTTCTCCGAATGCATACCAGATTCCTGGAAAGAATTATCTTAGTTTCAGCTCAATGAAGGCAAGATAGAAAAGACTCCCCAGAAGATGTAAAACACGATGTTTGGATGACATCAACAGACACCTGTACCTTACAGACATTCTACCTTGTTATGCATTAGATTTGGTTCTGGACAGAACATCATGGAGGCACAAAATGCGTTTGGTGGCCACCCTGCTGTCTAGACAGCTTGAGAACTAACTAATTGTAGATCTCAGGCCCTTAGTGATTGGACACTATCTGTTCAGCGCTCGACTAGTGCTGTGCATGGACACAATGCTATACAAATTGCTAATCATCACGAACACCCACCAAAGTTTGGGGAGGCCAATATCAAAGTCCTTCAGCACATATTCAGTGAATAGTAACAATGGTTTTAATAGTAACAGTGTTTTCCCTCCCATCTGTGACATACCAGGACACAATCCAGACTAGTGGGAGTCTGTCTCACCCCTGCCCTGCAACTGCGGATACCTTTGATGCTTTGCTCTGGTAGCCATAGCTGGGCTGCTCACAAACAGCCTTCTAGCATGCAGGACACACGCTGGGTGTAGTGTGTAACTGCAGCCTGCCCAGCCTGGGTTATACTGCAGGTGACCACACCACCCTCTCCCATCCCGCTCAGCCCTTGATCCTCCTCCAGACATGTATGTCCTGCACTGCCTAGCCCTCCCCTGGGCAGTACAATATATTAAGTCCATTATTCCTTTAAGGGGATAAGATGCCAGTTTATTACCTTAAATATTTATGCAAACACTTCAATTTAAACACACTGGATTAAATAAAACAGTAAAGCGAGTTTATTAATTACAAAAAGAGAGCGATTTTAAGTGAGTATATGTAATGAGGTGTAAAAGTCAGAAATGGTCACAAGAAAAAGAGAGATAGAATGCTTACTAGTGCCTAACTTAAAATATATTAGATGTAAGAATTTTTCTCACCACATGCTACCAGCAATGTTGCTGATCAAACTCCTCAAGTCAGGACTCCTTCCACAAAGTCCAACAGCAGTTTTCCTTTGTCTTCTCAGGGGCAGAGAGAGAAAGAAAGGGCGGTGCCTTGGGGTGTTTCAGCCCCCCTCTTGAAAAACATTTCCAGTTGAGACCCAGGAGACAAAGAGTCTATTGGGAAGGATGTTCCCTGCTGTTTTTTTTCACCTGTTTGAACTTCCTCTGTCTTCCCTTCCTGCTTGATGACACTATTTATGGCTTAAACGCAAATTAAGGCAAGCACTCCTTCCTTCTTTTGTTTAGGACAGAGCTGCCTTCTGCCTGGGCAGGTCTGTGGGATGTGGAACATCTATTAATAACACCATACAGAGAATCCTACAACTTTACATGCAATGTTGCCACACATTTTACCAGGAGAATACTGACCAGAAAATGATGAGTTTTCAAATGATACCTTACAAGGCATACTCTGTACCAAGATTATTGCAATAGTATGTAGTGTGTGAATACAGGGGTGTATTCCATCACACCCTCAAAACCCAGCCTTTTATCAAACTACTAAATTGTTGACTTTTTCATTCTTTGATTAAACATTCCTTGCTATTTTATTTTTTGAAAATTATAAAAAAAATTATTGGCTGAAATCCAACACAATTTTTTTTGAAGGAGGCAGGGAATATTTGTAAATAAAATAAAACAAATTCTTATCACCCCCAAACAAGAACAGCTTCTAAATTTTAGACATTTTCACAAAAATCCATTTTTATTTTTGACTGGCTCGACTGCTCACACGGTTACCATCACAGCCGCCTTTGGTTCACTGGCTTCTCAGGCCCGATCCAAAACCTATTTAAGTCAGTGGGCGTCTTTCCATTGACTTCAATGGGCATCAGATCAAGGCGCCTCAGCAGCACACACCTGTAATTCACCACTGATGCACCTTTGACTTTACTTCATTGTGAGAAATGCCAAGTTCAAAGCTAACCTCTGTCATTGTTTCCCAGAACGATCTGATTACAATTCATGGGCCTGATCCAGGGCCCATTGAAGTCAATGCCAAAGCTTTAATTGACTTGAATGGTGCAGGCTTAAGCTATGTGCCCACCATTTGAAAACTGTTAGGTGAATTAGTGGTCACTTAAAAATACTTGATATTTTGTGCTTCTTTTTTTAAAAAAAAAAGGTTGAAATTTTAAAAAATGATGGTAAAACCCATGTTTGCCACTGCTCGTAAATTATAGCTGATATTCCTATGTCCTATTAAACTACGACTAATGTGCTTTATCTACCTATCTTAGGTACTTACCAGGTCCCTCTCCCCATAGTATCTGAGTGCTTCAGAATCTTTAATAGATTTACCCTCACAACACCCCTGTGAGATAAAGCAGTGCGATTAACCCATTTTACAGATGGGAAACTGAGGCACAGCAACTTGCCCAAATGTGTGGTAGAGCAGGGAATTAAGCTTTGGTCTCTCAAATCATAGGCTAGACCCCAAACCACTGGACCATCCTTCCCCTCCCACTGGACCACCTTTCCTAACAACTTATTGGCAATATCGTTATGTTTGCTAATATTCCTGTATTTTAATAAACTATTGTGAATATTGCAATACCCTAGTGTTTCTGATATGATTTTATTGGGATGAACAAGGAATACAGTGTTGGTGTTTTGGAGATACCCTATGCTGCTGGGCCAGTGTGATTCCAACCAGTAGGCCAAATTTTGCACTGATTTAATCTCCATGCAGTCCCAGTTCCAGGTGACAAACAAAGGCCACAATCCTGTGTTGATTTCAGGACAGAGGGCTGTCTGGATCAAAGGTTGCTTCAACCCTTTCCTGACATAAAGAGAGTCAGAAGTGGCCCTCCTGGAATGAACTCTCATTCTTGTTGTCCTAGAAGCAAACTGCTTTCTTTTACATTAACTGCCACTGTATACTGAACAGCTAACGTTTGTATCACAGGCCAAGGAAAGCCCTGGGCATTTTGTTCCAATTGTTTTTTCAGTTGAAGGAGACATTAATAAAGACAACTGAAAATGCTGCTTGTAAAATGATTTGTACTAAAATCTGATTTATTCTGTTAACTCCTGCCAACGTTTCCCTGCTGCTTTTGAACAATCTGTTTCTAGCCTAAATCATGAACTTTGGGCTTTGGGGGTGGGGAAAGCACTTAAAACTGTCTAACCTACTTCAAAGCTGGGTGCTCCTGAATCAGAACATAGGTGCTTGGAACAACAATAGGTATTAACTGTAACCCTGAAGGAGCTACTTAACTGGAGCTCCTTAACCTGGCAAGAGCCACCCTCCTTTTTGTTACCCTTACTGGAACAATATACTTGGCAATTTCATTTTATTTTTAAAGTGAGTGTAGTGCCTTTAAAACGTACCAACTGCCAAATAACTGGGCTGTGTGTTTATTCACAGAACAGACAAATTTTGGGAAATAGCCAGACAAACTTTCCCCTAAAAAGCGACAAAGAGTCCTGTGGCACCTTATAGACTAACAGACGTATTGGAGCATGAGCTTTCGTGGGTGAATACCCACTTTGTCAGATGCATGTGGTGGAAATTTCCAGAGGCAGGTATAAATATGCAGGCAAGAATCAGGCTAGAGATAACAAGGTTCGTTCAATCAGGGAGGAAGAGGCCCTCTTCTAGCAGTTAAGGTGTGAAAACCAAGGGAGGAGAAACTGCTTTTGTAGTTGGCAAGCCATTCACAGTCTTTGTTTAATCCTGAGCTGATGCTGTCAAATTTGCAAATGAACTACACTTTAATTGATTACTCTCCTTAGAGTGTGTATGGTAACACCCATTGTTTCATGTCCTCTCTGTATATATATACATATATATATGTATCTCCCTATTGTATTTTCCACTGCATGCATCTGATGAAGTGGGCTGAAGCGCACAAAAGCTTATGCTCAAATAAATTTGTTAGGGTACGTCCAGAATACCCGCTGGATTGGTGGGTAGCAATCGATTTATCTGGGATCGATATATTGTGTCTCGTCTAGATGTGATATATCGATCCCTGAACGTGCTCCCGTCGACTCTGGAACTCCACCAGAGCGAGCGGCGGTAGCAGAGCCGACGAGGGAGCCGTGGCTGTCAATCCTGCGCCGTGAGGACGGGGGGTAAGTCAAAATAAGATACTTCGACTTCAGCTATGGTATTCCCGTAGCTGAAGTCGAAGTATCTTACATCGACAGCCCTCTCCGCTCCAGTGTAGACCAACCCTATGTCTCTAAGGTGCCACAAGTACTCCTGTTCTTTTAGAAGTTCAGCAGTTTCTCTTTGGAGTCTGGTTCTGAAGTTTTTTTGCTGCAGGATGGCTCCCTTTAAATCTGCTATAGTGTGGCCAGGGAGGATGAAGTGCTCTCCTACAGATTTTTGTATATTGCCATTCCTAATATCTGACTTGTGTCCATTTATCCTTTTATGTATAGACTGTCCAGTTTGGCCAATGTACATAGCAGAGGGGCATTGCTGGCACATGATGGCGTATATTACATTGGTGGACGTGCAGGTGAATGAACCTGTGATGCTGTGGCTGATTTGGTTAGGTCCTGTGATGGTGTCGCTGGTGTAGATATGTGGGCAGAGTTGGCATCGAGGTTTGTTGCATGGATTGATTCCTGAGTTGGAGTTACTATGGTGCGGTGTGCGGTTGCTGGTGAGAATATGCTTAAGGTTGGCGGGTTGTCCCCTGCAGCTGATGTGCTACAAAATTATCTTAGGCCTGGTCTATACAGTATTTTTACTGATATAACTATTTTGATTATGCGTGTGAGATTTTTTTTTACCAATATAGTTATATTAGTTCTGGGGTCAGCAACCTTTCAGAAGCAGCGCACCGAGTCTTCATTTATTCACTCTAATTTAAGGTTTCGCGCGCCAGTCATACATGTTAATGTTTTTAGAAGGTCTGTTTCTATAAGTCTATAATATATAATTAAACTATTGCTGTATGTAAAGTAAATAAGGTTTTTAAAATGTTTAAGAAGCTTCATTTAAAATTAAATTAAAATGCAGAGCCCCCCAGACTGGTGGCCAGGACTCCAGCTTTTTGGCCACCCCAAGTGGCGAAGAGGAAAAAAAAAAGCTGGAATTGGCGGCACTTCGGTGGCAGCTCTACCACGCCGCTGCACTCTTCGGCAGCAATTCGGCGGCCGGTCCTTCCCTCTGAGAGGGACTGAGGGACCTGCTGCCGAATTGCTGTCAAAGACCCGGACGTGCCGCCCCTTTCTGTTGGCTGCCCCAAGCACCTGCTTCCTGCGCTGGTGCCTGGAGCCGGCCCTGGGACCCAGGCAATGAGAGTGCTACTGAAAATCAGCTTGCGTGCCACCTTTGGCATGCATGCCATGGGTTGCCTACCCCTGGGCTAGCACAATCTCTAGCGAGGATGCAGTTACACTGATATGAATTTGGTTTAGACCAGCAAAGTTTATTCCCCTGCAAACATGGGAATAAGGTATACTAGTTTAAGCACTTTTATACCAGTATAACTGTGTCCACATTAGGGATGAGTGGACTTGTACCACTTTAATTACACTAGAATCGGTAAAGTGGGACAATTTTTATGTGTAGACAAACCCCCAGAGGCACCATCTCTTTGAATAAGACAGTCCATACCCGGCCTGTTTTATTATTAAAATGGTGAAATTAAAAATAAACTATTTTCTGCATTAAGCAGTTCTGCTTCTAAGCAGGACTGTATCCTTTACGCAGATGTCTCTGAGACTGGGTTGGAGGAAGCACATTCACAACAGGAGCATCCTGGCCTGTCTATGATCTAGAAGCCAAACCAGACAGGAGAGGGGGAAAAAGAAGACCCTGGAAAAAGAAATGGATGGTTCCGTGGAATGGTAGTGGGAGCTGGTGCTTTTCACCTTAAAGTGTTAATTTCAAATCCAGAGCAGTAGTTACCAAAGTCCTAAACCACCTGACAGGTACTCAGTGGCCTGCGTGAAATGAGTTTGGTCCTAGTGGTCAAATGGACATGATACAGACACCGCCGCTGAAGCTGGTTGCTAAATGAGCACAGCTGCCTATAAGTAGGAACTGAATGGAGTTGTAAAGGGAGAAACCCTGTCGTTGCTCTCCATTCAGAGCTGAGACATTGGAAAGGGCAACGTCCACTGTGCTCTTGGCTTGATCCGCTCTGTAAATAAAGACGATGCTGTAGGGTATTTTAAAAGCTCCCTAAGGGATTTGGGCACCCAGTTCTCATTACAGTCCATGGGAACTGGGCATTTGAGTCTCCAGGTCTGCCATCTGGGTGCCTGGCACCAGATTTACATTCACCTGACCCAAGAAAGCTGGCCATTAAGTGAACTATTTTATGTGGTTTTAGCTTTGTAAAGTGCACATGGCTCAGGCCTTTGAGCACATGGACAGGAAGTTAACATATTGACCTATGGAAACCAAATACCCTCCATCTTCTGTTGCTCTTTCCTGCCAGCATCTCAGCTCTTTTGTTTGGACAGAGGCTTGGTTAGCTCCCACTTGCCTCATCCACACCTCAGCACTGATAAAGCAGAGAGGGCACCATTCCCGCCTGAAGAAATAAAGAGATCTGGAGCCCAAACCACCTTGCTATCTCCCTTCATGGTCTCCCAACAAGCAGGACAGAACGTGGCATCCCCAACGAGGCAACCTTAAAGCAGTTGAGTGAAATCTCCAAAAGCCATGAGTACAGCCACGGCAGCACAACGCCATCCGTCTCTGCCCCAGTAGAAAATCACCCCTGGTCATCAGATGACAGAGCCAAAAGGATTAGCACTGACAGATGATTTTTATGCATTGGCAGAAAGAGACTATTGCTCAGAGAAACCAGCAGAGTCTCTGTATTGTAACCCAGGTATTGAAATTCAGATTGAAAGGGGTCTGGACTCCAGACAACACCAGAGCTGCTGAGCCACAGCTTTCTTAATCTCCTTTCCTTCCAAAGCCATCTATTTCCATCTCGGACATGAATTTATGTTTGTGTCCAGCTATGACAGTGTATCATGAATCACCCTAACAAGGGGCAGGAGTTACAAAGCCATGCTAATGCGGAACCCGTAGAACTCGGTTGGGTCTTAGGGTCGATATGCTTTGCAAGCCTGGCTGCAGGAAGCGGGAATTGATGAACCCCACTGATACATTCTCTTATCAGGCTTGTCATTTGACTCCTCTCCCAAAGCCAGTCCCCTTCTTCTCTTCCCTTGCTTCCAACAACTAATCTTCAGTCTCATAAGTTCAAAGAGCCTTGTAGTCAGCAGAAAAATGCCTATTTCCTATAAGAGCATGCGGCTGGGAAAGTGGGAAATATTTTCCCTCAGGTTTGAAGATGTATGTGAGAGTTACAGATTCCATCCATGGGGAATTAAAACAAACAGGCTGAGATTTGGATATTGGTTATCCTCTCCTTGCCCGGCAGCCCAATCTCCCCTAGTAGGTAGGAGTGCTGGCTAGTCTGTTCTATCTGATGCATGGCTACTCTGGGAGAGGTAGATAGCAACTGTATTCACAGCATCCAAATGTTCATCAAACATTGGAGTCCTCTTCTGGAGTCACATGTCCAGGGGAGGAGCTTAGAGTTTTAGGGGACATCTGTCTTAACAGTCACAACTCAAGTGCACGTATCCCAGCTAGCTTGGGTCCTGGAGCAGTGAAGCTACGGAAAGGCACACTTCACCATGGGGTAGGCCTGTGAATAATTCCACGTGGCTCCGGTACTGGAGCTAGCTAGATCAAAGCAAGCTCAGGTATGTCTACACAAGCTGCAATTCCAGAGTAGACATATGATGCAGAAACAGATAAAACAAGACACACAGCGTGACCCAGAAGAGAATGCGAACGTGGGGGTTTGTTTGTGGGGAGATAAATTGTATTTTCCCTGATCTCATTGTCCTTCTCTCTAATGGTGGCGTGCAGAGAAGGGATTTGATGATAGTCAGCATGATTAGGAGTGGTCCGATCGCCTGTTGGAGGGCCTGGTCCGAAGTTCATAAAAGCCAGTGGTGAGGCTCCTACTGGTTTTGATGGGCTTTGGATCAGATGATAAATGCCTCACTGCCCTGTTTACAACATATAAGCCAACCTTTAAAATAAATACCTTTGTGTTCCACAAAACCATCCCCTGGAGGCAGGGTTTGTCAGGAATGCCCCAGCACGCATTATGTTTGGATTTCAGAAATCTCTAGTAACATTTGTAATACAAAATCAGTCTGTAGGGGCTCAGCTAAGTCCAATGCTTTGTACGTCTCTTGAAAAGTTTTAAAATTCCTCTTTTTTATTGTTTATAAAATAAATAAGTTTGAAAAAAATAGCACTACAGCCAGAATAAATCACATCTTGCCGGCGCTGCTAGAGACGGATTCCGTACTATCGTTATCCATATGGCTATTCCTTTCCCCATAGAATCATTCAGCATTGTTATAGATACTTCTCCTATCCTGGAATGATTCAGAATAATTAGAATGCAGAAGATAACGGATAGAGAATGAAACTAAAATATTATAAATGCTATAATATGAATCAATGGTGTGGCCTTTTCTGGGATACTGTGCCCAGTACTGATCACTTCATCTCAAAAACGCTATTGCAGAATTAGAGGATGTTCAGAGAAGGGTGACAAACCTGTTTAGGTGCAGGGAAAAGCTCTCATATGAAGAGAGACTGAAAAGGTTGGGATTGTTTACTTTAGAAAGGAGATGGATAAGAGGGGGCATGACAGAAGTATAGAAAATGATGAATGAGCTAGGTGAGGTAGATTGGGAGCTTCTGTTCTCCCTGTCTCATAACACAAGAACAAGGAGCCATTCAATGAAACAGAAAGTTGGCAAATTCATAACTGATAAAAGGAAATACTTTTTTCACACAATGTATGATTAGACTCTGGAACTCATTGCCACAGGATGTCACTGACATCAAGAACATAAGACTAAAAAGGGGATTGGATATTTATATGGATAACAAGAATATTCAAAATAATAATTAATGTTTCAGAAAAAAAAGAATTTTAGAAGGGATATAAAACATCATTCTTCAGAGCTTAATCCTGAACTATTACAGGTGAGGGTGAAACTGCAATGGGAGCAGAATACCTCATAGCTGCCTATGGCAGGGTTTCCATCTGGTCTGGCAGCATGAGGGTGCCTGGTTGGTGTCCAGAATCTCAGTTTTAATAAAAATAGTAAGTCTCTGTAGAGATTTCAGAGACTCAGTGGCCACCTTGAGCAGCGATTCTAAACAGTCACAATTAACACCACAGCCTCTAGCTTTTTGGAGAAAAGTTGGAAAACATGAAATGAGCGTAAACTAATGCGAAGATGCCATTTTTGTTCAAAAAACTTTCTACTGCCGAGAAAATAACGACTTCCAGGGTCTTGATGAGTCACTGTGTAAAAACCTCCAAAATGTATATGGTGACTTAAAAGGGTTCATTAGGTGGGTGGGCCCAAGGTCAAGATGATTCAGCACCCTTTCAGACAGTTCCCCTTTTCCCAGTTTCTCCAAATCTTGCTGGAAGAATTTCAGGTTTTGGAGAAGGAATGCTATCCCAGAGCAGTACCTACAATTTTAGCTCTAGTGAAATCATCACATTTTGGCTCCAAAGTCTATAAGGGGAACTCAGTTTTCCTTCTAATATATAAAGAAAAGACAAAGAAATTCCCTCTTCCCAAGGAAAACCACTGCTAGTTTGAACTGCATACACACTGTGACTCACCAAAGAGAATTTATTACTGGATTTGCTCCCCTAAGCAAGACTGGCAAATTAGTATTTGAAGTCATAATATTGATCATAAATTCATACTGAATTCCTGGCTACTAAAGTGGCTGCTGTCCACATTTCCTTAATAAATCCGCTTGAGTTCAGTGATAATTAACATGTAATTAAAGTAAAGTGTTGCCACTATTAACTCTTGGAAACAAAAGGAGAAAGAAAATGATTCAAGTAATTTCATACAGCTGGAGCCTGACCCAAAGCTCTTTGAAGTCAATGATGTCGAGAAGGGTCTTTCCACTGGCCTCAGTGGGTTTCGGATCAGACTTCGTATCAGCAGACTGAATTCTGCTACTACATGATCATTGACAATGTGTGCTTTTCTACCGCTTGAGACTTTCAGGAATGTTTTTCATGCAGGAGTGTAGTGCATTCAAAACACAGAAACCACCTTAATCTCAGCAAGACCAACAAAGATAAGCAATAGCTTTAAGTTGGCTGAAATTAGCAAATGGATCTGCTGCACAATGCCCTTGTTACCATTAGCTGTGACCGCTGAATGGCACCTAGTAAAATATGCTGGCAATGTTTAACAAACCATCCGTCTTTTACCTGTTCCTACTCAACAGAAACCTTTGTTTGAACCATGGGCCTATTCAGCTGCTCTGCTATCTGCTTATCAGGAAGATTAATCTCCTTGGTATCACCATATTAATTTTAAAACAGCCTTTATCATTTTGAGTCCTCTTCTGGAACAGCTTAATGCTGGGGAAAAGTTTGTTTTTTTAAATGTGGAAGCCAGATTTTGTGTTTGCCAAACGGCTATCTACATGCCTGCATGTGAGTCATTCGTATTATAAGAATAAAACCAGGAAAAAAAAACACTGTGTAACCGCCAGCACCTGTAGATGGCATCTGAATATTCATGCCAAACTGCACTTCTGCATGCCAGGCTTCCTTCCTATTCCAAATACGATCATTCTAGGAGCAGCTAGAGGCCCAAACTGAGACCAGAGCCCTGGTGGGCTGGACGCTTTGCAAACATAAATTAAGAGACAGTCCCTGTCCAAAGAGCAAAAAGGACAGCCAAAGCATTAGGGGTGGTGCTGTTTGCAAGCAGGGAATTGAGGCACAGAGAGATTTCCAGTGAGAGTTAGGCCCCAGATTTGATTTCAATGAGAATTAGGCACCTCAATACCTTTGAGGATCTGGGCATAGGTAACGTATCCAAGATCACACAGGGAGCTGTAGCAGAGCCAGCTATTGGGTCTTGATGCCCAGATGAGTGACTTAACCACAAGACCTGCCTTTACTGCCATGCTTAGGCAGCAGTGAGCTGGCTAAAACTATGGACCGAAAATGGTGTTTTCCCATAATTACAAATCAAGTCATCTGGTATTCAATAACCATGCCTCAGATACTCTTCCTTGATTCTGAGAACCTGGTAGGGCCCCACCTTGGCACTATAAGAGAAGGAGACACCTCCTCTGCCATATCCTTCCAGTCTTCTGAAGTCTGCAGGAGCACCTCCATGGGAGCCAGACATCCCAGCATCTGGATACTCAGCTAGATTTGGAGTTCGATCTGAACTTTGCAGCGATAGAAGACCCAAACTGGGACCTCTGACCCCAATGCCGTGCATTTGTGCGCAGCTCAACATTGGGTTCATCCCCACTGCTCAGCCCCAGCATGTTTAACAATACTGCAACACAGGATGTACTATCCAAACGGATTGGATGCTTATTGGGAAGTGGGAGACCTGGACTTACTTAATATAAATTGAAATAAGCCCTCCTGGGATATGTTTTTACTGCAGAATTAGCCTGGGTGATCGGCACTGAGCCCTTGGGGTAGCCTCGCCTCAGTATGAGCAACCACATTGCGAAGCCTCACTGGTATTGCACTGACCTATGTGCATCTCTAACATCTGGAGGCACATCCCATGGGTCTTTGTGCTGCAGTAACCTCTGCTGCCCTAGGATTCTTTCCTGGTGAATTGTAGGAGAACTTACCTGCCCTTCTGAGCACACAGGGAATTGTGGGAGGGCATTGGAGTACTATGTGCCCTGCAGTGATTTAGCCTGCATTCGCACTGCAAAGTGAGTGGGTTACCAGCCTGAGTGAAAATGGAACCTGGGCTTTAATAGTTCTCAACTTTTTCCTTTCAGAGTCCCTCCCAATATGCTATAAAAACCTGATGGGCCACCTGTGCCACAATAACTGGTTTCTGCATATAAAAGCCAGGGCTGGAGTTAGGGATAGCAAGCAGGGCAATTGCCTTCTCCACCCCCAAGCTACATTGCTCAGGTTTCAGCTTCAGCTGGTGGGGTTCAGGGACCTGGGCTTCAGCCCCATGCGGTGGGACTTCAGCTTTTTCCCCGGGGCCCCAGCGAGTCCAACGCTGGTCCTGCTTGGCGGCCCCCCTGAAACCTGTTTGAGGCTCTCTAGGTTGAGAACCACTGTTCTAACAGATCCGCCTTGTGGGGCCAGCTAGCCTGGGTTAAAAGCACCACTTAACTCAGGTGAGAGATTTTGTGTGTGGATGGGATGGGGGATAGGGGGTAATATGTGAGTAAGAGCCCAGGCTAACTCTGCAGTAAAGACGTAACCCTATTCAATGCCTGTGAAGTCTGTGGTCACAACTAAAACTGGGAGAGCTTGGAGAAAACCACCTGGCAAACATCATCTCCTTTCTATTTATTTATCACATCAAAACCTGCAAAGTTCATAAGCCTAGTGAGAGATTTCTTTTAAGTTCCACAGCATTCCTTTCAAGTTCCCGCACTTCCTGCTTCGAGAGAATCCCACTTCAATACTGGATTGATTCAGGAGTGGGCATACTTGAAAGGGACTCTCTTAGGACCAAAACTTAGAGAAAGAAAGGTCAATCCCACGCAGCATTCCTAGAAGATGGCTTATATTGATATGGACTCACGATTTTAAAACTTCAGCTAGTGCAGCTCCTTTGGTTTCTTTTACACAAGCTACAGATCTGGCATACTTTGCTTAAAGAAAGCCAGAGCCAAAACACCTCTTCAGCAACCTATGCATCAGAATCCAAACTGGGTTTATTTGTTTTTGAACTATTAAGATACCATGGGCTATTCTATGATTTTCCCAGCTTATTGGTCCACTGGGCTTCCCCTGCTCCGGCATACTGGGCAAGGGGCTCGGTCCCCTAAATGTGCAGATTTCATTAGATCTGCATATACCCTAAAGTCCATGTACCTCCACAGAGCATTCTCGCTGACCCATATTCCCCACGATAGCTCTGCTTCTCCATAGCTGACTGTGCCCTGTTACTGTGGGCTGTCAGGTATGGGATGAGAGGTCCTCTGGCTGGTCATGCTTGGACCAGCGTAACAGACAATTGCAATGTCAATGATCAAATATCAGTGTGCAATGGGAGAATGCTGGAAAGAATAGCTGCTCCTCAGTCTACCCCTCCAGGCCTCCCAAAAAACCCGTGAAACCCTAGCCAGTTTGTGAGATTTTATTAAAACAAGGAAATATAGCCAGACAACAACCAGTTCCTCAACTGAGGTGAATCAATCTTTGTGGAAATGACTTTAATAGAGCTGAATTGATTAACGCCAACCTAGGATCTGGCCCTGTGGTTTTAAATTTAATCGTGAGTGAGGATGACATTGCACAAGGGAGACCCGAATGCTGAGTTAGCACAGGACCCGTTTCTACAACACTAGTCGAAAAGCAATTTGAAAATGCCAGTCAGTGTAATGATAGCAATTGCAACATGGTGATCAGTAGTCTGAGAAATCTGCAGCCTCTAGGCACTCTTGTTTTTTTTAATTAACAACATAATAATATCAATTTCTTCTTTTCATTTCAGAAATGTTATCTTGCCCAATGAGCAGTGTTGTGTTGTAGCCGGACAATACTTTATTTAGACAGCTCAGGCTCCGTGTTTGCTGAAGCACACACAGGGATGGGTGGAGAAAGCAATAAGAGTTTAGTAGGACCAGCAGGTTAGGGAGCAATATAACCTTTATCAGTTTGTGTTACCCTAGAAGAAATGAGTCTCTTGTTCCAGGCTAATTGCCTTCTAGCCCAGCACAGAGACCACAACAATAAATTCCCCAAGGTTTATTTGACAGGAGGTTTTATAATGACTGGCAAACCATTGACTGTCATAATTATGTGTGGTCCTTCACCATTAGTGATAATTCAGAGGCACATAACTAGAGCAGAATATTTCTGGAGCATTTACCTTGTTTGTTGGGTGGGCTCCTGGGAAGTTCATTGGTAGAAATCTTGATTTAATAGAATCATAAAAGATCAGGTTTGGAAGGGACCTCAGGAGGTCATCTAGTCCAACCCCCTGCTCAAAGCAGGACCAACCCCAACTAAATCATCCCAGCCAGGGCTTTTGATACACAAAAGTCTTGTTAAAAACAAAAAGGCAACAAACTGTTGACACATCGTGCTCCCATTGGGAGTTTTCAGAGGACCGTTTCTGCTCCCTGTCTGTTGGATACAACAAATGACAAATCCACTTGTAAGTTAAGTCAGCACGGCAGCTTGCAATAACAGTAATACTTAGCACCTTTCTTCAGTAAACCAGTGGCTCTAGAAGAGTCTCCTGAGGCACTGTGCCCACACTTCTGCAGAGCCAGAACCCCCCACTCCCAGCTCATGGACAAGTCCTTTGGAATTTAATGCAAGTGAAACCAATTGGGTTTTACAGAAATTGGGTGAGGTACTATCTTTTATCGGAGGGGAGGGATAGCTCAGTGGTTTGAGTGTTGGTCTGCTAAACCCAGGGTTTGAGTTCAATCCTTGGGGGGGCACATCTAGGGAACTAGGGTAAAAAACTGTCTGGGGATTTGTCCTGCTTTGAGCAGGGGCTTGGACTAGATGTCCTCCTGAGGTCCCTTCCAATCCTGATATTCTGTGATTCTATGAATGGCTGTTGGTGGAAGATATAGGCTTTGGAGCATCACAGAGCTCTTCTGCAGGTCTGGGGTAGATAACCAGAGTGTCTAAACTAAATAAAAGTTAGGACAGACACACTGGTTACCTTCCCCAAACCTGAGGAAGATCTCTGTGATGCTCCAAAGCCTACATCTTCTACCAACAGAAGCTGGTCCAATAACAGATGACATTACCTCACCCACTTGCTGCTCTCAGACCCTGTGACCAGCATGGCTACAACACAACAGCACGCAATTATCTAAAATTGTACAGAATACCAAGCTCTGATAAAGCACTTTTCTTCAGTAAAAAGAACAGGAGTCCTTGTGGCACCTTAGAGACTAACAAATTTATTTGAGCAAAAGCTTAGTCTCTAAAGTGCCACATGGACTCCTGTTCTTTTTGTGGATACAGACTAACACGGCTGCTACTCTGAAACTTTTCTTCAGTGGATCTCAAAGTGCTTTACAAAGGCAGTTGGGATCGTTATCCCCATTTTAAACAGACGGGGGATATTGAGGCACAGAGAGGTGAAGTGAATTGCCCAGTGTCACTTAGCAGGCCAATGTCAGAGCCAGAACTAGAAGCCAGATCTCCTGAGCCCTAGGCCCATGCTCTGTCCACTAGGCCAATGACTAAAACACAAAGAAAATAGCCTTGTGGTTCTAGCAGTGATGCTTTGCCATGTAGGGGACTGGATGGGCCATTGTACCACCTCTTTTGACTTTCTCATGAATTTTGCAATATTCCTTAGCCTCTGTTTGCCGGAAGCTGGGAATGCACAACAGGCAATGGATCACTTGATGATTACCTGTCCTGTTCATTCTCTCTGCGGCACCTGGCATTGGCCACTGTCAGAAGAGAGCATACTGGGCTAGATGGACCTTTGGTTTGACCCAGTATGGCCATTCTTATGTTCTAATATTTAGTGTTTCTTTAAAACTCAGCTTCTGGAGTCATGTGATGACACGAGCCTCTCAATTTTCATTAAAAAGAATAAATAAAAAAAGGTGAGTTTCTGCCCCCATGTTTCTGGGAAAAGGCTGAAAAGGCTCAGGAACCAAAAGATGTATTAAAACAACCCCACATTTGTTAGTTTTTATATCTCATGATTTTTAAGTTCAGCTCATAATTTTAGGGGATTTTGCAATGCTTGCAGCTGGTGATACTAAATCTCAAACTTTGTGGACTGGCGAGGGCATATGCTGTATTGTGGAGTGATTTGCTTTGGCCACCTGAAGGCCTGGTAATGGCTCCTGCTCAAAGACCTTTCAGGATGGAGAGAAGAGTCACCAGCAGGGAGATGAATGGTCTGGGAGGGTTCCCTCCAAAGGGAATGTTGCAAAAGCTCACAAGAAGGGTTCCGTTGTTAGTGTAGCAAAAAGGTATTAGCCTTTCCATGGCGGTGGGCCTATAGGCCCAGTCCGTGAAAGAGGAAAACAGTCATGTGAAAATGAGAAACACAAGAAGGGGAGCGGGGGGAAGCTGGTATGTCTCATTTATTTCTTCTGTAGTGACCATGAAATAAATCCCCCAGCGTGAGAGATGTCATAGGGCTGGTCTACACTACGGGCTAAAATCGATTTTAGATACACAATTTCAGCTACGTGAATAACATAGCTGAAGTCGAATATCTAAAATCGATTTACTCACCTGTCCTCACCGCGCTGGATCGATGTCCGCGGCTCGCCATGTCTATTCCGGAACTCCGTTGTGGTTGGTGGAGTTCCGGAATCGATATAAGCGCGCACAGGGATTGATATATCCCGTCTAGATTAGATGCGATATATCGATCCCCGAGCAATCGATTTTAACGCGCCGATATGGCGCGTAGTCTAGACGTGGCCATAGTCAAATGGGCGTTACAACTGCTGTTTGATCAGATCCGCATAAACATCCATGCGGCTCTGTAACCGAGCATCCTTTTAACCTCACTCCCACCTGGGGCAGGGCTTGCGTCCTCTAATGCTCTTTCTGGATCCAGTACGCAGCGGACATGCCAGTCCCAGATATAAAAATCCATGGCACAAATGGGGTTCACCTTAAAGTGGCCTCTTCCAGCAAAACAAACCTTTCTGTTTAGTTGCTAGCCCAGTGACAGTGATAGACAAGAGATCTACATGCAGTAACATGACTAGGAATCCCAGGGAACTCACTATCCTGTCCTGCTGCAGAGTTCAGGTGGAACCTTGTGATTTTCCCTCCCGAATTCCAAGGAAGGCAGAGTGCATTCCAGAGCAACCATGCAAGGTTGACTTCAATGGGGCCAAAATTTTACTCTGCTGAACCTTTTCTCTGAATGTTTCTTGTCCTGCTATCACCACAACCACTTTCTGTTTCATGTCAATAACAACAACGTGGGCTTTTATAGCTGAGTAAATTTGCTACACTCTCCGATGGTCAGAAGAACTTAAATGCAAAGGCTCTGATCCTGCAATGAACTTCTACAGGGTATATCTACCCTGCCATAAAAAAAAAAAATGCATGGCAACCACATCTCAGAACCTGGGGCAATTGATTTGGGCTCATGGGGCTCAAAAATCATAGTGTCACCATTCGGGCTTGGGTGGGAGCTCGGGCTTTCAGACCCACCTCCCTCGCTGGCTTTCAGATCCCATGAGCCTGAATCAATGGACCTGGGTTCTGAGTTGTGGTGCCACGGTTATTTTTATGGCAACTGCACCAGTGCCACAGCCCTTTCATTGCAGTGTAGCATACCCTAAGTGACTTTCCCAAGGCCAAAGAGGAAGCCTCTGGCAGGGCAGGATTGAACTCATCTAGCACCTTAACCATTGGGCAAAACATCCTCTCTGTTACCAGAATCGGGATCACTGGTGCATTTTATGTTCCTCTCCCTTTACTGATTTTGTCTCCATATTCATTTTCACTTGCGTGTGTGGCGAAGAGGTGGGTTATTTGCTTCTTTTTTCTCCCCCACCCACCAATACAAACATTTTCTCTGGCCCTCCCCCTCCAAACAGATCAAGAACACCTTGATTCATGGAAAGCTAATGCATTATGTGAGGATAATTTTGCTGTCTATGCTTCCTCCCTACTTGGCTCTCGCTCAGGCTGTGTTGTGATGCTTTCTGTGGAAAGCATTCAAATCATTATTAGCACAAGCCGGCAAAGCAAACACTGTTTGAACTTTGACCCACAGTGCTACCACTGCTGAATGCATCCCATCGTTTCAGAAGGCGCAGATCTTTCCGTTTCGTCTAACCATAGCTGGAAAGAGGTATTTGCTGATTATCGATTATTTGAATTAAATAGGCTCCATTGTGCTGTGTGTTGCATGTACACACTGAAAGAAACAGCCCCTGCTCCCAAGGCCTTTCGATCTTTAGTAGAGAAGAGTGGTGTTCTAATTGCAATATTACACACTGGGAAGTCACGCGCAGAGAGATTAAGTGACTTGCCCAAGGTTATGCAGGAAGCCTGTAGTAAAGTTGGGAGTGGAACCCAGATTACTTGAGTTCCATTCACCTTCTGACTCTGCACTACTCTGCTGAGCTGGACCGAACTGGGATACCCTGGAAGATTTTTGCAGCTGCGACTCTCTCTAGGTCTGTCTACACTGCAGTGTAAGCCTAGGGTTAGCAGAACTTGTGTTACCAAACCCTGAGTTTGTTAACTCCAGGTTAGGAATTGTTGAACCCTGGGTCCCAACCTGGGGCTTCACATCTACACTGCATTATGTGGGCAGGAGTCCAACCACCCTATCCCCGTCTTCCTAGCGCCCTCCCAAAAATGTGGCCACGGTTGCCCTTTGTTCATAGTCAATTTTCTCACACTGCGCTATCCACTATCCACCATTCACTATCCACTATCTTGACTGTCCAGAGGATAAAGAAAGTTGGCTGGTGGGATACTTTTGGAGGACTCCCAGAGCGTGAGTCCAGGGAGGCTGTGTTTATGCTGCAAAGCAGTAGGGTCTCAGCTTGATTTAGGCTTGGACCCTCCAGCCCTGTGGGGTTCTGGGACCATGGGTCCGAGCCCTGGGTTCTTGCAATTTGTGTAGACAGAAGGGAGGTTGGGCTTGAGTCTGAGTTCTAACCTTGGGCTTACATTGCAGCGTAGGCCATACCTTCTCATTCTTGGTTGTACAGTCCCTAACACCATGGGGGCCTGATTTCTGCTGGAGCTCCCAGGGGCTACTGTCATGCAAACATCAGAACAAACAATGTGACTCAAACTATGCTTGAGGAGGTATTGCACAGAGAAAGGAACAATGGTTCAGGAAACCAGGCAATCAGTCACTACAGGGCTTACTGGGAGCACCTCTTTTCACTACCATTTGTTGTTCCATACCAAAACCTATTCTCTGCACCACGCTTGAGCATGTGGATTCAACTCCAGAGGGCTCAGGGGGGAGAGGGGGAGAACAGACGTTCCTTACTTCCCCTGGCTGGGAAGTGAACTGCAAGAACAGACTCGGTACCCCCTTCTGTCCTGTCCACCCTCTTTGCTGGGTAGGAGTAGCAGATGGATGTGCCTTATAGCTTGCTTCCCAGAGCCTAGCTCTGTGATGTAAGAGGGATGAGGATCCTGCCGGGGCTCCTGGCACACTGCCACCTCTTTGCACAGGCACTACTCCCTTTTGGCAGATTTCATGGCCCTCCCTGGAGGATGGCACAGATAGGATTTGCCTCTAAAAAAGAAAGAAGAGCATCTTTCCTTGCACTCTCTAGAATGTTACTTGTAGCAGTTATCAACTCCTGCTTCCGGGTATAACCTGCTCTCCAGCTCTGGAAGAACGTGTTCCCAGGGGGGTATATTGCACAAACAGGTGGGCTGGGGAGACTTTGTGCCTTCTTTTGAGGCATCTGGCACTCGGCCCAATCAGAGAGAGGATAATGGATTAGGTGGACCTTAGCTCTTTTCCAGGGTGGCTGTTCTTATGTAAAGCGGCCAGGGCGGAGCTTGCAGCCCTGTTTTAGTGAACTCTCCAGGGAGTACATTTATTACACACTTCTATTTAAATTAAAAAATGTAAATGTGATGCCAGAACGATGGATGATATATAAATGCCTAGGTATAGAATTTTTATAAATGGTACAAATGTCAAATATTGTCTGTTGATTTATTTACCCCTCCGGAAATGTATTTTTGTTGTCAACAATATTCCAATTCCATCTGCTTCGGACGAGTCTTATGGTTAAGACATTGGACTAGATTCAGGAGACCTGCGTTGAATTCCAGGCTGACACTGGCCTCCTCTGTGATGTTAGATGTAATTTCTTTGTTTTTCATCTTTAAAATCTAGATAATCATAGATTTTTCTGTCTTCTGTATTGAGACACTCTCCAGGGGAAAGAGTGTTTCCTACAATGTGTATGTACAGAGCCTAGCATACTGGAACCCTGAACTTGGTACATTCCTCGCTTTTTTCAAAGCTGTCATTCTCATATGCCTTGCTAATAGACAACGAGCAATTATGGTCCAAAATAAGGGAGAAAAAAACATGACATTGCCTCCCTCTTTTCTTCAAAATATTGACATGAGAAAATTTTGAATATCTGAAAAAGGCTGTCTGGGCTCCATAGCTGATCTGAAATAGGATAAAAATTTCAGATTGGCATGAAAGTTTAATTGGCATTTCCCCAGATTATTATTATTTTATTTATTTATTGTATTTTTTGACATTTCCTTGAAATTTGAAAAAAAAAATCAGAGCAATTCTACTGGTCAGTGGATGAGAAATCTGTCATCTTTATTCAGAGTGCAGATCTACAGTAAGAAACAACGATATTGAGTAAGCAGCTAACGACATTCAATCTGTGATGGAACTGAGCCACTGGGCAAAATTCAACACAATTCCACTGACTTCTATAGGATATGAGAGCAGGCACCAGGGCTCAGGTTTTTAGGTATTGCTCCTCTCAGCACTGCAAGGCCTATGTGAGTTATATGGCTAAGTGTCATTTTTAAAAGCGACTTAGGCACTTAGCAACCAAAGTGTCACTGAAAGTCAATAGGACTTAGGCTCCTTAAGTCATTTTTGAAAAATGAGACTTAGGTGTCTAAATCAGGTAGGCCTTGCAGAGCTAAGCAAAGCAATGCCTAAATCCCTTTAAAAATCTGGGCCTAGACGTATCCCTTTGATTTGGGGCAGTGCTGGCTTTCAGAAACAGTTGCCACTGAGCCACTGTCATTGTGGGACGGGCCATTGGTTTAAATGTTTATCCCCTTTATAAGTCATTCTTTCTCCATTTTTTGTTTTCCCGTCTCCACAACATCAGTGAGACTAGTGAGGAGATCTGGGTGAACGCTTAATGGAAAGGAATTTTTAGATGAATTTTGCTTTTCCTTTGTTTGTGAATTATGCAAAAGGACTTTGATTTTTGCAGATTTGGGGTCACTTTCTAAAGGGCCAAAGTCATTTTTGAAAATGGAATTTAGGTGCCTTTGAAAAATTTTGCTCTTGATCTTTATTCAGAGCTGTCTGCTTAACATTTTATGCAAATATATTCCACCCTGTAGCTTGTTCTCCAACTCTTCTGTTTGACAATATGCTAGTGGTTATTCCTGATAAGTGATTATTTGCCAAAGTCTTGTGTTATTGTGTCTCTTCCTGGACTGAAACTTTTATAAACAGGAGAAAGGAAATCAAAGGCATATTCAAGAAAGCCACATTTATATTTCCAGCACAGCCTTTGGGCAAACACTCTCTCCCACAAATACTCCTGAGAGACTTTCCCTTTTGGAAACCATTCTTGTCCCATTAAAAATTGTTCACACAAATATTCATGGAAAGCAAATATAAAACTCTGGCCACACCACTGATGAAGAGTTCCTTTTTTTCAAATGGACGTGCAAGGGAACTTTCTTGAGCATTTAATTTTTTGCCTTTGTCCGTTATGTGTGTGTGATAAGTAGAGTGGATTGGAAAAAAGGGGAGAAAAATTGTGAATTTTAAGGAAAATTTTCTAGATTTTTGTTGACATTTTGACCAGCTCTATCACTGGTGGAAAAACATGGGAAATTTGCATGGAAGTTTCACTGACATATTCTCCCCCCCACCCTTTTTCTTTTGTGAATTTCAAAATTTGAAATTTCATCAACATTTTGAAATGCTACCAGCTCTAGGAATAAGACTTTGATCTCTGGCTAGCTCTCAGCTGTCAACATTTATGTAACTGCCTTTTCTTGATTTTTATAGCTCAGCTCTACTATATAAAGGAGGGGTGACAACTGGGTAGTTTACAACTTCTGTATGTTGTTGTAGTGGGGTGCCTGCCCCACTCTGATAGGCAGGAGTTAAAAGCAGCCAAGCTAGGCAGATTGGGGAAGCAGCCACAGCTGTGGCCAGCTCAGTCAGGGCCCAGCTGGCCCTGGTAAGAGGGCTGTGGGCCAGGAGCTGAGGAGTCTCACTCTAGCCCTGAAGTAGGAAGGACCTGGCTGCCTGGGAGCAAGGTACCTGAAGCAGACAGTGCTGGGAAGGGCAAGGGATCTCACAGCTTCGGTAAACCCCACAGGCCGTGGACCTTGTTGAAGGGGCTTACGAAGAGGTACTGATGCGATAGAGATAAGCAGCCCGGGGATAGGCAAAGCGCAGCAGGTCCTACCCCTTGCAATGGATGAGTGGCAATGACAACTGCAGTCTGCCCCAGTTGAACAGCAGGGGCTGGCTCTAAGGGTTTTTAAAAAAAAAAAAAAAGCCGTGATCGCGATTGGCAGCAGCTCCACTGCACCACTTTCTTCTTCAGCAGCAATTCGGCAGTGGGTCCTTCCCTCCGAGAGGGATCTGCTGCTGAATTGCCGAAGAGCCCGATGTGCTGCCCCTTCCCCTTGGCCACCCCAAGCACCTGCTTGCTGAGCTGGTGCCTGAAGCTGGCCCTGAGTGAGAGGGGGCTAGATGTTAACTGGCAGTAGTCACTGAGGCAAGGTGGGATAGAGGGCTGGGGGTTCCCCTGGGAGGGGAGACCCAGAGTAAGGAGGTACTGCTGGGGGCAGAACCCTGAGGAAAGGGTTCTGGGGTCCACGAGAGACATGGGGCCTGACGCAGGTGAGACACCTGCCAGCAGGGGACTCTCCGAAGGCTGAAAAGACCTAATTCCCAAAATGACCAGCAGGAGCCCCACAACGATGAGTTTCAACTTCGCTACAGTTGTATAACCCACCAGGCTAAATTATTGCTTTCAGTGCGATAGCTCCCTGCTTCTTTGCTGAATTGACTGTCCTGGAATGTATAATTTAGTGGTGTTGTGATAAGAGTTTTACCTGAATTTGCCCTTTGTTGTTCTCTACTTGCTAAGAACACAAATGAGAATTTATTTGAATGGGGGGGGAGAGGTAAAAAGGCAAATTATTAATTAACTTCAGCATAAAGGAGGAGTTGGGGGTTAAACTTGGGCTGGACACAGGTTTTTCAATAAGCCCTTGGATTTTAGTAGCATCGAGGAGTTGCAGTAACCCCAGCACAGTGACTTAATCAAGCTTGGTGCTGTTTTGGGGAAAGTCTTAACTTATGTTGGCCTGAAATTACAGAATAATACTTCAGTTTGCTATCTGCTACGGATGGGTGGAAATTTTCTTATTACCAGACACACCCACGAGCTTGGACTTCAGACTCGAGAGGCAGCAGGGGGATATTGCCTCATGCCATCACTCAGCCTTCAAGCCGGTCTGTTACAGGCTCTCAGAGAACCAGGTATATTCTCCAAGGATGAGACCTGTCTGGATGGTGATAAGGACGAGGCAGTCAACCAGAGGAGACAGCAGGGGAGCAAAGAGTCCATAATATTCTTTTCACTCACTGTAGGAGGTAGATTGGGCCCTTGTGTCAGCAAAATTTGGGATTAAAAAGGAGTAACTTCACCCTTCCACCTCTGGAACATGGGTTGAGATCTGGTGCAGAGCACAGCTCCTGCTCTAGAGATACTCCCCACGGGGTGGGGAACAGGTGGCGATGGGTAGGGGATTATTAAAGCATTGGCCCTGTCCCTATTGTCACTGGCTGGGCGCATGGGTGCATGCATGTGTGTGCGAAGTAGCTGCATTTTTACCCTCTTGGGACCCGAGGGGGGAGTAACTGCGACCGAGCATGTAAATCACATCTTTTTCCTGGGGCAAAGCAGTGAAGCACTGCTAGCTCTCAGCATATGTCTACGCAGCAAAAAACCTGCCCCTTGGGGCAGCGAGTCACCGAGTCTGGGTCACTGCGGGGCTAAAAAGAGCAACGTAAACGTCCAGGCCTGGGTCAAGTCGGAAGGCCATATAGTTGTAGCCATATTGGATATTGGAGAGACAAGGTGGGTGAGGTAATATCTTTTATTGGCTTTTATCTTTTAATATCTTTTCATAAAGGATATTACTGTACCCACCTTGTCATTCGAATAGTCAGAAGGCTACAGGTTTTTATCAGTGGTGTTTTCTTCAGGCCACTTTTTCTAGAACATCAGTTTTGCATCTGCTGTTTTACACTTGCAAGGCTGGTAAGTTCAATCAGGTAAGGATGCAAAAGGCAGGACTGAGACATCAAACTTCCTGATTAGCAGGTGGAGAGAATATCTGTACTCACATATTGAGAAATTATACATCTGAATTCTAAATCTGGACACAGGAAGTGCTATATACACATAGGAACAGATTTTCAAAAGAGCACCGCTCCTATTTAGGCACCTCAACAAGGAACCGGATTGAAAATATTATTATTGAAAACAAAGAGCACTGCAGAAATTCTGGCTCATACGTAGAGTTGGTTGGTTCCCGCAAGAAATTTTGACATTTACTTTCCTTGTCCTAAATTGGCAAGTCAAAATATTAAAAATTTTAATAGGACAAGAAGTTCCCAAATATTTTGAATCAAATGTCCACAAAATTCATCACTTTTGATTGAAACAAAATGCATCAGCGCCTGAATCATTTCAGTTTGAACCAAATCATCTGGTTTGGCCCAGACCCTAAACGATACATTACATTTGAATCAGCATTTCAACACAAAAGGCTTCATTTCTAAATGCCACTTGGGAAAATCAAAACATTTTGTCAACATTGGCATTTTTCGGTGGCAAACCTGGGCTGGAATAAAACCACATTTTCAGATCATCAAGTTTTTTATCAGAAAATTTTCAGTCAGCTCTACCTGTAAGAATGATTATTAATCATTAGTTAATATTATGGGGGGGAGCAATAGCTCAGTGGTTTGAGCATTGGCCTGCTAAACCCAGGGTTGTGAGTTCAATCCTTGAGGGGGCCGTTTAGGGATCTGGGACAAAAATCTGTCAGAGATGGTACTTAGTCCTGCTGTAAAGGCAAGGGGACAGGACTTAATGACCTTTCAAGGTCCCTTCCAGCTCTATGAGATCTGTATATCTCCATATTACACTGAGTCCAGTAACGAGACACAGTTTCCAGACAGTGCTTGAGCCCTCAAGCAAACATGGTAAATGATGTTCTTCTGGCCTAGGGACTCAACAGACTGTTTCTATTCTGAGCTTTCCTACTCACCTGCTGAGTGATGCTGGGCAAGTCACTTCCCCTTTCTGTGCCTTAGTTTTCCCATTTGTAAAAATGGGGACAAAGATATGCACTTGCCTTGCAAAATGCTTGAGATCTACTGGTGGGAAGTGCTTTATAAGACCTAGACCTTGCAATCCATAGTTACATGAGGGTAATTCCACTGGTATAACTGACAAGTATTTGGCACTCCAAATTTCATTCTCTCACTGTATGTAGGTCGCTGGTTTTGTTAGGTTTATGAGTTTCTGTTTGATCCATTGTGGAAAAGAGAAAACCATATCAGAGACTGTATAGAATAGATTTGTTTAATTATCATGCTGATTGGTTGGCCTACATTTATTTCCCACAAATGGATTAAGTCAATTGCAGAGCAATATGTTCAATGCCTTTCCATTTTCATAAGTACCAGGCCTATTTATTGTGTGCTGGAATAGCTGTATGTGCAATGTACTACGCAATTCTCCAGGGGTGTAATCTGGTTTCATACTGTAACTGCAGAACTTTCTTTGGGCTAGATGGCACCTTTCTGCACAGCCTTGACAAAGAGGTGGTGTGTAAGCCGTCCGGCCCCAGTAGCCGCCCCAGGAGAAACTGGGACTCGGTGACACTCAGTGCCTCCTGCATTCACTCCAGGGGAGCAATAATGTGCTCTGAATTTACACCAACCAGCAGATTATGACTCCAGTGAGGATGAGATGGACAGCCAAGGTTCCATTTCCCTCCTCTCTTTGTCCTGATCGAGGGCATAGAGTAAGCATGCACCCTGCAACTGCTTACACCAATGCACTTGGATCCAAAGTCCTGGTAACCTACACAGAGAGTGAGGGTTAGTGCTTGCTAACTTTCATCTCCCGAATTTGCAGATGACCTAAGATCCGGGAATATCTTCACAGAGGCGGAGCATCTCCATGGGCCTCCATATATGTCTCTTGCCTCAGCAGTAATTTTATTCAGTGCCCTGCCTGAACCCAGTCCCACCAGAAATCACAGTCACAAAGGGGAAGTTACTGTTGCTTCAACCAGCAGTAAAATTGGGATAGAATTCTGCTCTAAAATCCACCTGGACCTTTGAGGACATACCAGACAGACCCGCTATCCCCAGCTCTGGCCTCCAACCAGACATGCAGGGGACCACTTGCAGCACCCGGGCTCCAGGGAAGAGAATACAGAAGAACCATAGTTTTTGCCTATTCTTTCCTGGTTTGAACCTTAATATGCCTCATTTTGAGTAGAGCAGGAGGAAATTTTTTGGCCAAAACTTTTTTTGGCTAAAAATGCTGATTTGGTGACACTGAAACATTTAACAATTCAGCAAAACCCACAAAAATTGACTAATGTCAAATTCTCCCCCTCAAAATATATTCAGAAAAAGTTGAAACATTTTATTTCGACGTATTCTAAATGAAATGTTTTGATTTTTTGATTTCCAAAGGACTTTTCATTTAGAAGCCTCCCTAATTTACAACCACCATATGAAACATGTCATTGTAGGCCAAACAAAACATTTTGTTGGACCTCATATGAAATTTTTATTTGACTGAAAATTTGCTTTGATTTGCTGAAAATTTTAAACAATTTGTTTTTGATTTGACCTGAAACTTTTTCTATTTTTTTAGACTTGTCAGCAACTCCAAAAAATCTGCTATTTGCACAGCTACAATCCTGAGTCCTGTGCACGCTGCAGCAAGGTGGCTCACTGATTTTAAAAACTCACTCTAATCTGATTGGGCCCAATTCTGATTCCATTATGCTGAGTGGAACCTTACTCCATGAGTGAGCCTGTGCAGTCAATCGAGGAGTCAGGCACTACTTAGACTGAGTAAAGAGCAGAATCTGTCCCACTGTACATAGGCATTTAGGTCTTTTCAGATTTAATCCAGAAGAAATTATTTGCCTTGCTTTGGAGAACAATATTTAACATACAAGTACAGTCCTGTCATATGACCATTATACAAAATATTTTATTGACTGCACAAAACAGAAAGGAAGAGTACATATTGTTCTAGGCTGGAGTTTTCAGTGCGGTACCCAACTTGCATCAAAATTTGTTCCTAACTCCCTTTTCCCCCTTTGAAAATTCCAAGGCTAATAATTAGGCGACAAGTTTCCTTCTTCATGCAGTATGCCATAGCCAGATATAATACCACGTGCATTTTGCATTGCATTCAGGGAGAGGCAGATCACTCTTCTGTTTGCACTGCGTTTAGCTATTATCAATATTTATATAGTAATTCAGAGGCTAATAAATGAATCAAATTCAGCTCTAAAATGCATCAAATTGCCCAATTTTTTAGTGCTTTACATCACAAACAGAAATGGTTCCTGCAGTGAGTGTTGGAGTCATTGGAGCAGCAGCGTCTTCATTGCATGTCCTCAAGCAGTTTCTTTTGCAGCTCCAAATAGGCAATAAGAAGTCCTGAATGCATTGTCACCAGACAGAGACTTCCCTGCTTTGTTTCAGGGCATTGTGTTTTCTGTTGATGAAAGTATCTGAATTATTTTCCTAACAATAAACCTTCCTTTCAGGCTGGCTCCACCTCTGTGTGAGGTGCACAGACAAGCTGGTTAGTGATGGAGAGAAGATATAAGAAAGGTATTTTGTAGTTTTAGTTTCTAGTTCATAGCCTTGTTTCCTCTTTCTAGGCTGAAGGGTGAATGATCAGCCCTAAAAATCTACCTACAGCCTAGTGAATTTATCTAGGACTCGGTTTAGATTTTTAAGCCTAGAAGAGACCATCTAGTCTGGCCTCCTGTATAAGAGATTCACCCAGTCACTCCTGTATTTAACCCAATAACTTGTGTTTGAATAAAGCATCTATTCCTCTCTTCCGTTGTGCATCTAGTCTTGATCTGAAGACCGTAAGAGATGGAGAACCCACCACTTCCCCTGGTAGTTTGTTCCAATGGTTCATCCTCCTCAGTGTTAAACATGAGTGCTTTATTTCCAGGTGCAGAAAGATTAGATTTCTATTGGTAAATGTTGATTTGAGGGCTGCCCGAGGGGGAGATTCATGTAAGGATATTTACTTTGTATATTTGGACATGTGATGTTGACAATATGTGTTTTAACAGTTTAAATTTTGAATGTCAGTGTCTACTTTCAATAATAATTATTGTCTGATCTTCCTATTGTCTACCCCCCATAATTTCCCACAACTATGAAAATTTAAATTGATAAAAAAAGAAAAAAATGCTTAAACACCGTATTTTTGTGCCACTGGGATCATTTAAATGGATATAAATTACTTAAAAATAACATCAATATCATCTGTCAAAATTATAAAAAAAATAAAAGTGGAATTCTGCCAACTCAACTTATTGTTCATTTGAATTTTTCTGGCTTTACCGTCCAGCCATGGGTTCTTGGTATGCCTTTCTCTGCTAGAATAAGAGCCCTTTAGTACCCAATATTTTCTCTTTGTGAAGGTACTTGTATACCAAAAATCAAGTCACCCCATCATCAAGTCATATTCCTTTTGACAAGCTAAACAGATTGAACTTCTTCTGTCTCTGACTGCCAGGCATTCTCTCCAGTCCTCACATAATTTTTGTGGCTCTTCTCTTAACCCTCTCCAATTTTTCACCATTTAAAAAAGACACACACCAGAACTGTGTGCAACAATCCTGTATCGGTACCTGAGACTTTTAGGGCCTGATCCAAAGCCCACCAAAGTCAATAAGATTCTTTCCGTTGAGTGCAATGGGTTCTGGATCGGACCCATAGAAGGCAGCTGCAGCACCTCCATGAGAGCACGAGGAGACATTCTGCCTCAGAGAAGCAAGATCCCACCTGCTGCACCCAATCAGCTGGAGCAGCACTGCCTCCCCTGTGCCAGTGGCCAGTGCCGCTGCGGGAGGAGGGACATGACCTCACTTCCTTCCTGCCTTTCTCTGCCCTCTTTGTGGTGTCTTGTGCCCCAGAGCATTGTGGAAGGGGAAAAGGCCTGTGGTTAGGAGTGTGCAGCTGGTCAAAGTGGGTCAGGCTCCTAGCTCCATCCCAGCCCTGAGAATTGATACATCAGAGTGCACTGCTCTCCCTGCCTGGCAGAACGCTCTGTCCTGTTCATCATGTAACAGCTGATTGTCCTTATTTGGTTAGGCTGCCTCCCATGACCTGACTTGAAAATCCCAGGAATTGTCTGGGTATTTTTTTAATTAAAAGTAAATAAATACACACACACCTGTTTACAGAGCCTAGCTCATTCAGGGCCAACTCCTGGCCCATCTTTGCCTGGCAGTATGGGACACGGAAGCACAGGTCCAGAATGTCCCTGCCTCTTGCAGCAGTGCATAGAGATTGTGCAACTGGGATTCAGAGGAAGGTGAGGTTTCAGTTGGTACATCTCCACTGCTTTGTAAGCCTGGGTCTGCAGGATCTGGGCTCGTGGACTCCATGTTTCCAAGCCTGCAGTTGAGTGTTCACACTGCATTGTAAACCTGAGTTTACAGTTGCTGGAGCTGGGTCTCAGAGCTGTGCTAACGTGTCTATGCTGCACTGTGCAGACCTTCTGACTGAGGTTCGTGGCTTGACTTGGGTTCACACTGCAAAGGGACAAGCTTGGACATATGTCATGGCAGGATTCGGGCTATGACCACCTAGGGAGGAGGATGGGCTTCAGAGCCCAGGCTCCAGCCCAAACCACGTCTACCCAGCTATTTTTAGCACCATACCGCAAGCCTCATGAGGCCAAGTCTGTTGACCTCGCTGCCGCTAGCTACTGTGTATGCCACAGTGAGGGAAAATGCCACCACTTCGTCCTTAAAGATCTGAGTGCTGCAATGATATTTCCTATCTATTTTAAAAAGAAAAAACAATATTCGTTATAACACAAATGAAAGGACTCTCTCTAGTACCCGTTCCAATATAGCTGCCTGCTGCCCCAAAGTTAAATTTGACAGTAATGCAACTGATGCTTGAGCTGGAACTGTGGTCTTGTGGTTAAGGTGATATCTTGGGACTCCTGAGATCTGTGAATTTTTGTTTCAAAGAGCCTGAAATGGAGCATTTTGATAACATCAAAACAAAACACATCCATTTTTCATTTTGAAATGACTGCACAATAATTTTTTTTTATATTAAGACTATTTTAAAAAAAGTTTTAAGATATTAAAATTGGAAGAAAATGTTTCAAATTGATCTCAATGAAACATTTTGACCAACCAGAAATGGATTCCCCCCCCGAATTCTGTTTCATGGGAAATCTTAGAATTTTTTGCTTTTGCTCTGTTTTGGAAGAGAAAAAAACATTAAAAATGGCAGCATTTCCCACAACATGGAAAACCCAATTCCCACCCACCTCTAACAGGAATATCTTGGCTACTCTCAGATGGCCTTGATGTAGTCTAGATGACTTCACATAAAATTATCAAAAGGACCTAAATCCCATTGCAAGTGTAATGGGATGTAGGCTCCTAAATCACTTAGGTGCTTTTGAAAATTTTACCTCAAAAAGCTTTAGATGCCATCAACTGACCTTTAAAATCCAAAGAGTTCTTTGACTGGCAGGTTTGAAATGACACAAATTATTTTCCTCTTTGATCTAAAGGAACGTGGCATAACAAGCAAAGGACCCCACCATGAACTCCTCAGACATCACTACTTTGGATATACAAGGGATATAGATGCAGGCTCTCCATGTGTCATTAACAAAGCTACAATAATGAGCTTGGCTGCCTGAAATCCTTTGAGCACAGTCCTAGGGTCCTCACTGCCAAGAGCGCATTTTAGTTTTTTTTAAGGAAAAACGGGAGGAACAAAACTCCTCCCTTGCTATGGGAAAAGTAGCACTGAAATCTATCTGTACCTTGCTATGCCAGCAGTCTCACTGAGATCAGTACTCGAACAGTAACAGATCACCTAGCAGCAAGAGTAATGGTGGCTGAAATGGGCCGAAAGAGCATGTGGATTCTTTAATCACTCCTTAGTTTTGCACTTATTTTACTTACTTTCTCTAAGTGCAGACACACAAAGGAAGAAGTCACATGTGCCTACGAAGACTGAGTGGAACTTGGTAATAGGCTTCAAATATGTTAAGAGCTGTTATAAAGGCGACAGTGATCAATTGCCCTCCAAGTCCACTGAAGGTAGGACGAGAAGTAATGAGCTTAATCTGCAGCCAGGGAGATTTAGGTTAGATGTTAGGAAAAACTTTCTAACTGTAAGGGTCGTTAAGACTGGAATAGGCTTCCAAGGGAGATTGTGGAATCTCCATCATTGGAGTATTTTAGGGACAGGCTGGACAAGCACCTGTCAGGTATAGTCTAGGTTTATTTGGTCCTGCCTCACCACAATGGGCTGGACTTGATGACTTCTCAAGGTCTTTTCCAACCCTACATTTCTATGATTTGGTGTAGCACTCAAATATGGTTATGTCAAATCTGAACCAGGGCCGCCCAGATGATTCAGGGGGCCTGGGGTCTTCGGCGGCAGGGGGCCCTCGCTTCAGCGGTAATTCGGCAGCGGAGGGTCCTTCTGCTCCAGGACCCGCTGCTGAATTACCACCGAAGCGGGACCCACCGCTGAAGTCTTCAGTGGTAATTTGGTGGCGGGGGGTCCTTCCACCCCGGGGCAGAAGGACCCCATCCCGCTGAAGACCAGGAGCGGAAGAAGCTCCGGGGGCCCAGGCCCTGCGAGAGTTTTCCGGGCCCCCTGGAGCGAGTGAAGGACCCCACTCCAAGGCCCCCAAAAAACTCTCGTGGGGGCCCCTGTGGGGCCCGGGGCCTGGGCAGCCCTGATCTGGGCCCCATTCTGGGCAGCCCTGATCTGAACTGAAAATAGCTGCAGAGGACAATGCTACCTTCTGCACGTGCTGTTTATCTGGAACAAGCATCACTGCTGTGTACACATGCTTTATTATTTATTATTTATTTATTGGTATTACTGAAGCATGTAGGAGCCCTAGTTGTGGACCAGGACCCCACTGTGCTAGGTAGGCAGTGTACAAACGACAGCCCCTGCTTTAAATGCACTGCGAAAACTATTTTAATTGCATCTGCTGTCAAAAGAACACATCCCTTTACTGTTTGTTTTCTCACATTGGTTTAGTGGTCTTGTCATTTCTTAAGCATTTTGGTAGCTAATATAATACAAAATCTTGTCATCTGCAGAGATAGTAGAATCCCTTGAGTATAGCAGGTTAAAAATTCCATGAAATATCCAAATTTTACAATTTTCAGTCAACATTTCAAATTCTGATTGAAAAAAAGTGTTGAGAACATTTTTGCAAATTTCTCTCTGCATCACATTTTTGAAGCAGATCTAGTCTTGGGAAAGATGACAATGAAGTTTTGACTGAGTCAGCGTAAAAGATGAATGCCCAGATCCACAAAGGTATTTAGGTGCATAGCGCCCATTGATTTCAATTAGGCACAAACACTTTTGGGGATCTCGGTGAAGTACCTAGAAGTTTCATTGTGATTCTTATTTAGGCTCCCCCAAATCCTGTTTGCATAGCACCTTGATTAAAGCCTGGAGACCTACCTACTCTTTTGGGCTGCTCAGCTGGGGTTTGCCATACAAAACTGCAACGGATACCTGCATCTTATTTGCTAAGACAGAAAAAGCAGAACTGCCCACATAGGCCTCTGTTGTTAGGATGTCAGAGAAGAAAAACTTACCATGATCTCATTTTAAAATCTCCTTTAGTCTCACACACCAGAGCGTGAGTGGAGACTCCAACCTAAACCGTTCTGCAACTAGGCACTCAAATAAAAACCAAAGGGCTAATTCTCATTTACCCCAACCTCTTTACAACACTCTGGCCATGTAAAGAAGCCTTCCAGACAGTCTCAAAGGAGACTTTTGTGTGTGAAGGAGAATCTGGCCCTGAATTCATTTCAGTTGTGGCTCTTCACTGTGTTTGTCCTTTTGTGTCCACTGCCTGTGCACATTCTAGTGAAGGAGCTTACTGACAGGAATGGCTGTGGAAACAACAGATCATAAGCACAGAAATCAGGAATTTCAACTTTGTAAATGGGAAGTTTTTGAAACCTGTGACTAAGTGTTACATTCATTCAGTCGGGGAGGGGGAACAATATCATTTGGCCAGTGAGGCCAATCAGACTGAACCAACACTGCTCCAATTCTGAATTTCAGAAACCTGGTACGCAAAAACAAAGCTAGCAAACAGTCTGCCCTCAAAGATGTGTTTAGTCAGGGTGAGACTGTGCCATTTAAGTACAGCCCAGAAAGTAAGAAGAGATGGGGATCTGCAGAACCCTGGGAGGAGCACCGGGACATATTTTGTTTCCAGGAGTGCAGCCTCTGCACAAATGCTGCTGCTGCTAGCCCCACCTTGTCTCTGAGCTTCCTTGCTCTCTTTTATTATTAATTATTTATAATTCTTATTACAGTAGCAATAAGAGGTTCCAACCAAGTTCAGGACTGCATTGTGCTAGGGGCTGTACAAAACCCGCACTAAGACTCAGTCCCAGTCACAGAGAACTTACAGTCTAAACAGACATAGCAAAGTGGGGGGAACCTAGGGTGACCAGACAGCAAATGTGAAAAATGGGGACTGGGGTGGGGGGGTAATAGGATCCTGTATAATAAAAAGACCCCAAAATCAGGACTGTCCCTATAAAAATCGGGACATCTGGTCACCCAAGGGAAACGGTCACAAAAAGGTGAAATGACTTACCCACCATTACCTAGCAGGTCAGTGGGAGAAGGGGAAAATACAACACAGATCTCCTGATTCCCAGCCCCATACTCCATCTACTAGACCACCTTTCCTCTCCACATTCAGCAGGCAGCTCTGTGTGTCGCCCAGGTGAATAAGAACGGAGCAGGCCCTGGGCTCTCCTGAGTTCAGGGGCTGGAATTCTGCCTAGCTCTTCAGCAGACTAAGAAAAAACATGAAGCTCCTTGTGTCTTACCCCATTGGGCACATACATTTAGGAGCTAGGAAGAACCTGGCCTTCAGTGAACAATTCTGAACAAGGAATACACTGCAGAAAATTGCAGGCTCTTTGCTGACAAACCAAGAATAGAAAAAGAGGCAAAATTCATCCCAATAAGTTATTTGCTAGGGATTATTTGCTGAACACTAAAATGCATGTGTATATGTGCACACACACCCAGAGCAGTAATTGACAGTTGCTAGCAAGTACACAGAATTATATTCAGATATTTATTTGTATATCTCCCTGTTCTTGGGTCCCAAGGCAAAATAGAGATTGGCAATATTTGTTTGCTGTCATTTAGAATTAGGTAACATCACATTTTCTTTTGTCTCAGAGAGAGTATAAAAGAGACCATTAGTTCTGCATAAATAGAATCATAACCACAGCTCGTGTAAATCAGCACAGCAATATGGGTGTCAGAGCTGCACCCATTTTGCACCAGTTGAGGATTTGGCCTATCAATGCAATATTTAGAAGAGGAAATGCACGCTCAATTGAAAAGGAAAAAAATAGATTAGAAAAAGTTGAAGCCAGGTGAAATGAAATCTACAGCCTACAGATAGAGCACATGCAGGCAATGAAACAGGGAGCTATGAGTCAATGCGTTCATTAGTACCTGGTTATGACTGCAACTGACCTGATGGCAAATATGAAATATCAAAGCACTTGTCAGCACTCCTGAATGGGACAAAGAAAAGGCGCATTAATGATTAACTCTGCTAAAAGCTCAGGCTTTTGTATTCCCATGGTGCTTGGACTATCTCACTGCCATGTGACATGCTTGGGCCATTTTCTAGCAGATTGGGGAAAGCTAGTGAGCAAACACAGGTGCTTTAGAGTCAGTAGTGCTGTCAGGGACAACCACAAACAACACCAGCTATGCCTGGCTAAATTAGCTCCAGTGTTTGCCTCCATTTTTGCTTCCTGGAGATCTTACTTTCTAAGTCCAATGTCTTTTGCTCTCATCTTCAACTATTCACATGCAGCATTTAAAAGAAAATAAAAGGAACACACAACCAGTCTTCTTTGAAACAGCAACAACATTTGATGATCAAATGCAAAGACCCAAGTAAACTAATTAAAACTGCTCAAGTCTTTAACTCCAAAAACAAAACCATTTTTCTCAAGTAGAATTATTTCGGTGATCCTAGTCAAACAGAGCTCCAGCAGTGAAAGCACCGTAAACATATGCAAGATGGAAGCCTGCTGCAATCACTCCTTTGGTCTTGATGGCATTTCATAATAGAGCCAAAATAGGAAATAATCTCAAAAGGGCTCATCTGGATTCTTCCATACCTGACAAACACATTAGGATGCTTTTTCTTTTTTCTTTCTTTCTCCTTCTTCTTTTGCTGTCACTTTCTGTAAGTTACACTGGGCTATACTGCTGTACAGTGTGACCTCTCTGGCACTGTAGTTCAGAGTCAAGGTCCCTCTAGTGGTATTATTTGTTTTAATTTTTTCCTTCCATAGCACAGATCAGACAGACTTTCTTTTCCTGTTCAAATATTTATATATCTGTATTATTGCACTGTGCTTAAACACATTGCAATCACACTGGAGCAATAAAGAACAGACTATCAGCGTGAGATGATAAAGGTGCTTTGAGTAAACATTAGAAAATGAAATAAAGTTATAAAAAGTGGGCTTGGGACGGCATAACTGTCTACAAATAATCACTGTATCAGCCTGCTGATATTCAAGCAATTAACGACAAAAAGTAAGAAATTGTATCCAAGCTGTGCTATTGAATTTAAATAATGTGTTCTCTTCAACCTTTGAAGGAGGGAATAAACCACCATGCCATTCCCACCATGGGGCTTGCAGCCATTCAGTTTTGTACACTGGCCTAGACTTTGTGCTTGTGTCAATCAGTTAACGCAAGGAAGATGGGCTAAAATAATTCATTGGCACCTATTGTGTCTTCTGCACAGACAATGGCAAGTCGGCTCAGGTCTGGCACTTAACAGTTCTACTCTATATATCTTACCTTTATTTAAGCCAGAATTCTCTCTGTGACTCTGTCAGGAACTCAGCTGGGTAATGGGGAGCTCTAAGAAGAGGAGTTCTCACTGTCTCGCTATAGGGCAGCAGTCTAATGGCTGGAATAGCCTCTGTAGCTCTACCACCCCCTCTCCTTGAGGTGAAAGGATGAAGGATCAGCATAGCAGTGAATCTCTGGCACAACCCAGTGAGCAGAGTCTGCCCATCCACCAAGGGTGTTGAGTACCTGCATGCCACCTTCTCTTGATTCTACTGTCCCGTGGGACCTCATCCAAAAACTATTAAGTCAATGGAAAAATTCCCTTTGACTTCAATAGGCTTTGGATCAGGGCCTCACGAAGTGGAAGCACACTGCAGAGGGCTGTCCACGCCAAGGTAAGTGGGATGGATCCAGACTTCCCCATTGTCATGTAATACTTCCAGTTTTGTTGAGTGTTCTCTGAATTGCATAGGGAGTAGCTGAAGCTCGTGAGTATAACTAGGGTGGGGGGATGAACACAGGAAAGAACCTGCCTATGAAATGAAGCACCCAATATTAGCTAGTAAGAGACTGGATGTGATGGACCAGTAATCTGGCTAATTGCATGCTCTGAGGAGTGATTTAGGGTGAAGTCCATTGTGGAGAAATAAATTTTCATCATGGACTAACTGACATCATAACAAGCGCATCCAGCATGGGCTAGCATAGCAATAGGTAGCATCAGCATTAGCAGGCTTGTGGTGCAACTCAGACGCATTTGTTCATAACTCTTTTCTATTTTTCAAAAGGTTCCTTCCTCCCATTGTCCAGAAGCCCAGCTGCCCTGTCAATGACAGCCATTTCCAATATTCCAATTACAATGACTCTGGTCCAGATCCTGAGAAGTGCCGAGCACCTGTCACTCGCACTGATGTCAATGGGTCAAATCCTAAAGACTTTACTTGGTTCTTACTCAGAAGCCTCACTCATGCAAAAGCCCCAGTGATTTCAATGGGCTTTGAACTGATTAAAAACTCATCCTCCTCCTGGGATCCACAGATCCCTCACTCCTGCTTGGAAAGGTACTCATCCACCTCCGCAGCTTTCCCTGACCTCATGAAGACTCTCTGTGGGGATGATGACCAGCACAGTGGGTGAGCCAAGGGAGAAGCCAACAGCCATGGTCCAGAATTAGGGGGAAATCATGTTTTTGGCCCCATGTTGGCCCTCAGGAGATTTAAAGTATATGACAAACAGCTAGAGGCACCTTTGAAAATCAGGTCACTTATTCATGTGCATAAAGACAGACTCAGGAATACACCTGGTTGAAGTTTTGTCACTGAAGCATTTTTCAGTGAGAAACAGCTTTTCAACCAAAATAACATTTTTTTCCCCATAGCAAATTTTCCTTTGGGTAGAAATTTTCTATTTTTTCAAGGAAAAATGTTAACTGACATATTTTATTATTGTTATTATACTGAAACCATCTGCAGACACAATTTTCAGAGAACCACCCATCTCTTATGAATAGGCCAATATGGCTAAATCTGAAAAGGCCATGTAAATAAGTCAATACGTCAATGAACTGTACCACAGTGTAATGACTTCTTGACAATGAGAGTAATATGACTGGTGAGGTTATCATTGATTTTTCTCTGATAGCAGCATTTTGCTATTAAAATGAATCAGTGTATTATTTATTTCTTCTACTGCTACTAATGAAGCGGTCTAGAGGCCCCAACTGAGATCGGGGCTGCAGTCCCATAATGAGGGACTGTGCCTGGACGTGGGCTTGTGTGTAGGAGCAAGCCGCTCTGGTTTAACCGAAGGAGTGAATTTAAACTGTACCCCCCTTTTTGTAACTCTCATTTCAGTTTAAGGCAGGTGTCAGTTAAAACTGAAATAAACCAAATGTAAGCAGAAATGAGTGTGTCTACAAGGGTTTGATTTTAAACTAAACCAGTCTACATTCACACCTTAGGTTAAACTGATGGAACTTTCCCTTGTAGGCAAGGCAGACAAGAGGTGGGAGCAGAAACACAGGCACAAAGATGGAAGGGTCTTGCCCAAGGCTCTGTTACATGTCAGTAGCAGAGGTAGGAACAGAACACAGTTCTGCTGTATGCCATGCCAGTGCCCTGTTGTCTGGGCTCTATTATCTCTTTGGCCTCATCTACACTATGGGGGTAAGTCGACCTAAGTTACCCAACTCCAACTAGGTGAGTAATGTAGCTGGAGTTGACATAGCTTAGGTCGACTTACCGTGGTGTCTACACTGTGCTGGGTCAATGGGAGACACTCTCCCGTTGACTTACCCTACACTTCTTGTTCCAGTGCAGTACTGGGAGTCAATGGGAGAGCAATCTGTGGTCAATTTAGTGGGTCTAAGACCTGCTAAATCGACCCCCAGTGCATCAATTGCAGCAGTTTTGATCCCTAGTACGTGTAGACATTTTCTTTGTCTCTACTAAAGTATTTTAATAGAAATGTTCTAGAGGCCAAACAGTGAAATATTTGAAGATACAAAACGGGAAGACAATTTCAATCATATACAAGGACTCCACAAATGCTGAAAAGAACAGAAGCTCAGAACCAGCGCCCACCTTTTGAATGAAGGACAATGATTGCAGCTGCAGTGTAGTTCACTTTGGGGAAAAATTAAAATCTGTGTATTTAGCGAGATTATGCTTGAATCAGTACCAATTTATTTTGCCAGACTGAGCGGCAGCCAATTCTCTCCCACGCGATGATGGATAAATATCATTAAAAAGGAAGAGATGGAGGAGACTGATGCCCTTGTATTAACTGGAAATAACATCACAATCGTGCTGGAGAATGAAAGTACAAAATTGAGGAGATTTGGATGTAAATCATCCAAATGAGACAGATTAAGTATGAGGGATAAGAGAATGAACTCCAGAAAGTGAAAGTCTAGAAAGAATAAGGTACCGCTCTAGTTATATTTACCGAGAGTGTTAGAAATTGTGATACTTAAAGAACTTGGCAAAACTCTGCTTACATCTGCATAAGCCATTAACAAATGTCCCAGGACTCATTGTGCATTACAGTTTATGGACCACAGAAAGGCACCTGTGTAGCCTATGCATTTATATTATGGTATTCTAAGCCCTTGGGGTCTGATCCGAAGCCCACTGAAATCCATGAGAGTCCTTTCATTGACATCCATGGGTTATGGATCAGAAAATCAGGAACAATCAAGTGAATGACAAACCGCCTAGTGACATCAATGGAACAGGATTGGGCCCTACCTGCTGAACTAGTCATTCAGATCTGCTCCAATGAGAAACTGCTGAACTTGAATTAATATGCAAACTAGATACCATTAATTTGGGCTTGTATAGAGCCTGGGAGTGGATGGGTCATTACACAAATTGAATCTATTTCCCCATGTTAAGTATCCTCACACCTTTTTGTCAACTGTCTGAAATGGGCCATCTTGATTATCACTACAAAAGTTTTTTTTTTCTCCTGCTGATAACAGCTCAACTTAATTAATTAGCCTCTTAGCATTGTTATGGCTACTTCCAGCTTTTCATGTTCTGTATGTGTATCTCTCTTCTTACTGTATGTTCCGGTCTAGGCATCCGATGAAGTGGGCTGTAGCCCACGAAAGCTTATGCTCAAATAAATGTGTTAGTCTCTAAGGTGCCGCAAGGATTTCTACTGTCCACAGAGGTGGTCCTCATCGCGGATTCTGCTCCTCGGCTCTACTACATTCTTGAAAGCTCTAATTTATTTCTTCTTCTTCTTCTCCATCCCTTGTTCTGTTATAGCAGAAAACACCGGAATTATCAGACCCTTGGTCCATCCATTCCTGCAGCCTGTTTCTGACAATAGGCTGTACTAGCTGCATCAGAGAAAGGTGAACAAAACACGTATAGTGGACAGTTAAGGAGCAAGTTGCTCATAGAGCAGTTAGAGATCAATTTATACACTGAAGCAGGGGTATTTCTTTCTAGAGCTGGTTGGGAAAGGTTTTTTTCCCCCATGGAAAAGGTCACCCAAAAATGACAATTTTTGGTTTTCATAAAATATGTCACATTTTCCTAACTCTCCCACCGCAATTTGAAAACCAAAAATAGTTTCTGTAGCCAGTTGATAAAAACCTAAAAAAACCACCGTTTTTGGTTGCTGAAAAGCAAACTTTTTCAGTGTTTGGGTTTTTAGTTTTTCAATGAAAACCTGACAGTTTTCTACCAAAACTATTTTTTTTGGTGAAAATTTCCATTTTGTTGAAAAAGCTTGTTTTTGTCAAAAAATGTTTGAACTCTAAATGTCCCTTATTTTCTAAAATTATATCCAGTCTAATGCAGCTCTAGGTGTTCTATTAATCATATCAGTGTCTGACTCTTTATGAATCTTACCAAGCGCTTAGCTTCATTGATATCTTGTGAAAATGAATTCCACATGTCTCATGTAATAAAAGTATTTCCTTTGATTTGTTTTACATATGCGGCCTTTCAGTTTCATCTAATGTTCACTTGTTTGTGTATTCAGAGAGTGTGACAGGAATTAACAGGTGGGCCTGCACTCTGATACCAATTAGTTCTCTCAGAGAAAGCTATAATTAAAAATAATTCTCTAGTCAGGCTGGTGGGCTGGGTGAGCTAACGATAAGACAATTGAATAACTAGAAATTTTGTCCAAAGACAAAATATTTCAGCCAAAATCAGAAATATTTTGATTTGGAAATGCTGACAGAGTATCTCATGGGAGTTGTAATTTGGGTATTTATACTATCATTCTTCTCTATCAACCAGGCTCCCTGGTTGGACTACATCTCCCATGATGCACCACATTCACTCCTATTGGAGAGAGATGCCAGTGCATCATGGGAGTCTTTGATGATGGTGCATTATGGGATAACCTGACTTTATTAACCAGACAGGGTAACCAGAAATGAATAATGTCTATTGGACGAGTATTATTGATTTTATAATATTTTTGTTGTTCTTCATTCTAGTCCTTATGCATCCTAGTAGCCTGTTTTCTCTTTTGACCAGCACTACATACCGAGCCGAGGTTCAGTGAGTTATCCACAAGGTCTCTCTCTCGGGTGGTTACAATTAAATTAGCACCCAGAAACGTATATGTCTTGTTCAAATGTGTGGCACTTTGGATTTGTCAATACAATTTCATCCACTATCATGTTATCCATTCACTTAGCTTTAAGTACCTCTGAAGTTCTTCAGTCTTCTCTTGTCTAGAGTAACCTAAGGAAATATTTTCTACAATTTTTTCCGTCTTAGTGTTCACTACCTTTCCCAGGTCATTAATGGCTATATTAAACAGCACCAGTACCAAACCTTGCAGTACCCTACTATTAATCTTTTGCCATGTTGAAAATTGACAATTTACTGACAATTGGATCAGGACCTTAAATGACCAAAACCCAAGACTGTTTTGTAGAGATAAAGTATTATTTAACCTAAATTTCTTGCCCATTGTCTGCCCTCAATCCAAGTCCCTGCACATATACCTTGAATGGAATTTGATTATTTGAAACAATTTCAATCATGTTAAACCAAGCAGCATTTCTGAAAGCCAAACCTCTCATTTGAGACTCAGCTGAAAATGAAATGGCAAATGTCCACTGAGCTTGAAAAAGTAATACAGAATTCCTACAAGACAGAATTCAATGCAACAAGGGAATGTTCAACTTTCATGTCTTATCCCCCACCTCTGCTGAATATCTGCTAAATGTAAAAACTACAGTGATAAAGATAAACAATGTTGGGTGTCATTTATAAAATATTGTTTGGAAATCCGCAGGAATTAGAGAAAAAACAATGGGAATGTTCTCATTCCTTCAAATTTTAACACTAAGTACCGGAGAGATAATTGCTTAGTCCAAAGTGTTCAATTATAGAATAGGCCACCAGAAGAGATGAAACTACATAAAACCTGTCCAGATAGTATCTATCGATGAGTCCCAGGTGAACACAAGAATGAAGTAGCTAAGGTGTAACAAAATTATGAAGTTTAAAATCAGCTACTATATTGGAGGGTTGGAGAGTAGTAAATACTGTACTTTTTTTTTTTTTAAAAAGCCAATCCTGGGAATAATTAAAAAAAATAAGAGAAAGAGAGAAGCTAAGGGCACTATTTGTGGTAAGACTGGTATAGTGATCCAGGAGTTCACATTTGTTACTGGCTTGGTGAAATCTAATAATAGGATATACCACCAGTTTGGGGTGTTTGCCCTTGTTTTCTGACAGTCTGCCTTGACATAGGCACTCACAGTTATAAGCCACTCCAGACAGTGTGATGGCTTGTTTTCTGTTTTCGTTGTGTATCCTGTGATTTTTGGTTGTTGTTTTGTTAGGATCTACAATAACCCATGAGTAATTGTGGCTAATCTGAAATTATACAGGAGCTCGCACTGTGATGCTGTGGCCTAATAGGCTAATGCGATTCCTGGCTGGGTAACCTGGGAAAGAAGGGAGATTATATTACATCTGCATATAGCATTGGTGTAATATTGTATCTAGTTCAGAGGCCTGAGAAATTAGAGAGGATTCAGAGAAGAGCCACCAGAATGATTTTGAGGCCCGGAAAATGAGACACTTAAGGAGCTTAATATATTTGGCTTAAAGAAGACTGAGGTAACTGGACCATGGCCTATAAGTACCTACAGAGGGAAAACAAATAATAGTAATGAGGGTATTTTAATTTAGCAAACAAAGACATAACAAGATCCATTGCTGGTCTATAACTCAGGCCCATAGATGCAACGGTAATACCAATAAATAATAAACTTGAAAAATTCAAACTGGAAATTAACCCTCTTGTTTTTAACAGTGAGGATAATTAACCATTGGAAAAACTACTGAGGAATGTGGTAGGTTCTCCATAACTTGGAGTCTTTAATTGAGGTGGGATTTCTTTCTAAAAGGAATGCTCCGGCTCAAATATAAGTTACTGAGCCTGATGCTGGACTCACTAGATGAAATTCTCTGGCCTGTGTTGTTCAGGAGATCAGGGTAGATGATTAAAATGGATTATATTAAAAGTCTCCAAATCTAGCAAGACTCCCATACAGTGCAGTCTGCCAAATGCTGGAAAGAGGAATTCCCTGCAGAGAGAGACATGCAAGAGAAGTTCAGTGACCCCGTGCAGGAAATATGTATGAAGTTGTTCAGTTTCTTCTGCAGTAGCTGAGAACCTCAAAATATCTGCACAAACGGATGCAAAATACTAAAAACAGTGCAGCTGCCCCCATGGCTCACTGTCATTTTCCAAAGTCCTGACTCTTGAAATGACTCTGAAGGCACTTTTGGTTTTGCAATGTCGCTGCAGGAAATCTGTATAACTACTCAGAATGCTCTTGTGATCCAGTGACTCCTTAGCAGTGCTGGCCAACAAGCTGGAAAGTTTGGGTGTGCTTGTAGATATGCTGAGTTATTTTCTCCGCTTTGCAGATGGGGAAACAAGGGAAGTGATACTGTTGCAGTCAACGCAATGTGTGATAAAGATTTATTGCAGGTAGAAAGCAAATAAAGGTGTGGTAAACACTTCTTTATTACCCACAGTATGATTGCTTGTGTGATCAATGGCTGGAATTTATTCAAATTCATGTTAAATAAAAGCCCTAATAGAGATGAAGTTTTTTCTGCATTATGATGGCATGTGGTCATTGCAAAAACCTGCCAATTACCACGTTTACCGAGTTCCTGCTTTTCTGGAATGTCTGCTGTTTTTTAAAGGCTTAGGCCAGGTTTCCATTAGAAATCTTGCACTGGTTTAACTAAAGCAATTAAAATTAATCTAATTCAAATGATGCAACCCCCTAATATAGATACACTTAAACGGGCTTAACCTTAACTGAAATCGACTTTGCTTATTTCATTAAGGCCTGGTCTTCACATAGCGGTTGCACTAGTTTAGCTAATTAAAATTGGCTTACAAACTGAATCAGTTAAAACAGGCACAGAACTCTCTACAGTTACTATATTGATTTTCAGGTGACTTGTATGGTTTAGCTTGCATCATGTAAACCAATATAAGTGTGGGCTTGTGTAGACCCAAAGTTGCCTTGATATGGCTTTAAATCTATTTAGTTAAACTGGGGCAAAGCCCAATTGGGACGCTCAATCAATTTTAAGACCATTTTATATTGATTAGCTTAATTTGGTAAGGAATAGCGTTAAAGTAAACCAGGTTGTCATTGCATTCAGATAGGGTTGCCAACTTTGTAATATTTAAAAACCAGACACTCCAGCAGGAGTGATGGAACCTTCCCTTGTCCCACCGCTTCCCCCCAAGGCCTCCTCCCCTGTTCACTCCTCTTCCCCTCTCCCTCATGAGTCGGGAGGGACTCACCTGCAGAGCTGGGGTTGGGAGTTGCAGCTGCCCAATGCAGGTACAAGGTCGCCCCAGCTGAGCAGGGGCTGGCGTGGGTGGTGATCTGGTGCTTCCCCCACCCGCAGTAACTGGACTTTGGGTGTCTGGTCAGTAGATCTGACCACACATTACTAGGTCCCTTTTTTAGATTGGACTTTCTGGTCGAAAACTGGACATCTGGCTACCCTACATTCAGAATATCCACACAGGGAGTTGAACAAAATCAGTTTTTAAACCGGTTTTTGTTAAACGGGTGCAACTGTGTGTAGACAAGGAGTAAAAGGGATTCCATACTTGGGGCCAAAATTTTAAGTACATTTAGATGTCTGAAAATGTTGATAGATGCCTGGATGCCTAACTCCCATTGATTTTGATAGATGTGGCTAGAAACTCTTGAACACCTATTTACACCTTTAGGCACCTAAATACCTTCACAAATATGTTTCTTTAGCACTTAGGAATCAAAGAGTGCCCAAGTCTCATTGAAAGACAATAGCACTTAAGCTCCTAAATCCCAGATTCTCAAAAGTATTTAGGCACTGAACTCCCAATGAAATTAGTGCAAGGTAGGCTCCTAAGTACCCTTGGTTATTTTTGAAAATGGGACTTAGGAGCCTAAGCCACTTAGACATTTTTGAAAACTTGACCCAAGGCCTAATTTACTAAACCAAGTTAAACTACCTTAAGCAAGGGTTAAAATAGGTTTAACTAATCTATATTGGGGTTACACCAATATAGCTAGATCAATTTTAAGTCAATGTAGTGAAACCGGTGTACGTTTTCTAACGTAGACAAGCTCCTAGCATCAAAGGTGATAAAGAGTGTTTCTGTAGCAAACGTTGAAGATGGCTCCGGATCTGAGCACCTGGTGTCATTGACTTTACATCAGGTGCTCAGCATGTCTCAGGAGCAGGCTCTAAGTGAGTAACAAAGCTGGGTCTTCTACACTAGAGAATAGCAAGAGCTGCTCCTTCAGCATCTTCCAACAATGTGTAGGAACAATCACTACTTTGTCAGGGGACTTCACCCAGGGGGAGATATGGTAGAGACCTCATGTTCGTTTTTGGGGTCTCTCTCACACACACTTTCTATCTATTATTTCCTAAAAGTTTCTGCACATAGAAGAGACTTCTCCCAGGCTCTAGGGCCCAGCTCCTCAAAGATATTTGGGCACCTCACTCCCCCAACTAAAAGTAATAAAAAGTGCCATCCATCACAAAGACAAAACCAGCTGTAGCAGAAAGGAGGCCAACCTCCAAAAGTGTGCCAAAAAAATAAAGCATCTCCCCAATGAAGCCATCTAGCTGTCCCCCACCTCCTGAGCCCACCCCAAATGCCTGCTGCAATAGATGGACTTTGCGGCATGTTCTAAAGGTTGGCAAATTCAGGCTACTTCAGAGCAGGCAGGGAGAATGAATTCCAGGATCAAAGAGTCTTTGTGGAGAATGCCCGACCAGCAGCTCCCTTTCATGTCAACAGTGGGGACTACAGTTAGAACACTTGATGTGAACACAGCTGCCAGAAAAGAGGTGGTCTGTCAGCAAGGCAGATCCCAGGCCATTTAGATCATCGTAGCTCAAACCCAATACCTTAAACTCCACACAGAAACCAACAGGGGACCAGCAATGATTCCACCCCACTGGCAGTGTTGCTCACAGCAAGATCATCCATTTAACAAGCTGGCAGCCACCTTCTACATAAGCTTCCACTTCTGAATGGATTTCCCAGCCTTCCCCCGGCCTATAGTCATCACCCTCCCTTTATCTCGACTGAGCTTTAACCATCTTCCACTCCTCCCTTGCCCAATCCCTACTAGATACCGAGAGAGATGCTAGACTACACCTACTGGACTGGATGAGATAAACTCAATGTCAGCAGCACTGTGCCTTGGTCTCATTTGAAAATCCCTTGCCTTGCATATAATTGACAAATGAAACAATTGCCAATCAAATAGGAAGATCTCATCGTGACAACTTGATAATACAAAGTTGGATCAAAAGCATCAGCTTTAGCATTAGAGACCATTGGCGAACAGAAAGTTAGGAAGTTGTTGCAAGCTAAAAATCTACTTGATTTGGTCTGATAAGGCTCCAGAAGATGTGCGGCCAGATAAATGAGTGAATATAATGTACTTAAGGCTAGATTCTGGCCCAAGCAGCTTATCGGAACCTGTTCAAATCTCTTTGGACTTGAAACCTGAGCTTTCCTTTCAGTACCATGATTATCACTGACAGTAGCCTTGGAAGATACTTAGCTTTGGTTGCCTAAGAATTGCTTTGGCAGTAGGGGGGTGGGAGGAGTGGCCTCACTGAACCTTGACAAACGCACAGCTGGAAACCAGTCTGGCTCACCTGTGTGTTAGTGTTGTTAAAATACATATTAGAGTTATAAGAATGCGTTTAGTCTTGATGAAATGCTTGTAGGATGCTGCATATGTTAATCTCAATTAACATCTGTACCCCACATTATCAGGTTATATTAAGCTTTGCATTGTACACCTCTAACTATAACTCATCAGGCAGGAAAGAAGCATTAATACACGGAAAGGCTGGGTTCCTACAGAAGGTGTTAGGTCCTGCACACAAGAAGGCCCTTTGACACCAGATGAGCTATTGTGAAACATCAAAGGACAAAGATTTTGCTGATTGCTCTCCCCATACCCATGAAGAGGAGACATGCATGAGGACTCATCCCAGTCGCTTGAACTCTGGTGGAAAGAAATAAAAATCCCTGACAAGAAGAAACGGCGTCCCTGTGCTGCTTGGACTTCAGGGAGAGGGCAAGACTTCTAAGCATAAGCAAGGAATCCCCAGCTGTTCACCTTGGGTTAGCTCTAAAGGGCATATACAGCTTGCATATTACCACAGCTTCTATGATCTTTTGAAACTTAAGACTAACTCATTTGTGGGTGTATGTTTACCTGCTTTAACCTTGTAAGTTATTCTTATTTATTAACTATGAAAAGAAATCTTTAGATTGTTTTTTATATATTTTGCTACAAGTGTTGTCTTGTGTGAGATCTGAGGTACAATTGACCTGGGGTAAGTGACTGGTCCTTTGAGACTGGGAGTAACCTGAATATGGTTGTGATTTTTGGTGTAAGGGACCATCCGTCACAAAGGCAAGCTTGCATAGGTGGCAAGATAGACCAGAGTGCTCAAGGGGGTGGTCTGTGACTCCATGTTAAGGATGCTATAATGTTTAAGGAGTTTACACTAGATGCTTAAGCACAGAACCCACAACCAGCTGGGAGTTTGTACCCAGACTTGTAACAATCTGCCCTGAGGTTGGTACAGTGACCTCAGGGTCCAAAACACGATGTTTGGGGTCCAAAGAATTCCATCGCAATAAATGCGAGGTTGAGGCATAGCGGGGTTTCAAGCTGATCAGTTTAAGTCAGTGGTCCCCAATACGGTGCATTGATGTGCGCTACCTAGTGCCCCTAGTGCCTAGTGCCCAGTAGGGGAGAGAAGCTGCGGCCCCGCGCCTGCCAGGGACAGAGAACTTCGAGGCTATGGGCGCTGGTGCTCTTTGTCCCTGGCAGGCGCGGGGCCGCAGGTCCTCTTGAAGCTGGAGAGAAGCCGCGGCCCCGCGCCTGCCGGGGACAGAGAGCACCGACGCCCACAGCCTCGGAGTTCTCTGTCCCTGGCAGGCGCAGGGCCACAGCTTCTCTCCCCTGCCATAGTGTTGGGGACCACTGGTATTGGGCCTTAAAGGGGAGCCAACTTATGATCGCATTATATGTGATTTCGCGTTATGGCAGGGTGCGTTATTGCGAGGTTTGACTGTACTCACATTCGTCAGCTACTCTAGACTGCTCGAGAAGGAGATTTTTAGGTTTGGAGACAGGAAAATGGAAAAGGTAAATACTACATGAAACTAACATGACGTCTAAAAATGGAGTCATCCCTTTCATGTTGTATGTTGCATGAGAAAGGTGGTCTGCTGGTTTCCAGGCACCTCTTTGGAAGCAACACACCCAAAAATCCACCTATAACTTAAATCCAATCTGAACTTTTCTTTGAGGCTCGATTAAGGCTGTCGTCACTGCAGTGTGTAAGCCTGTGTAATTGGTACCAGGGTCTGAGCATCTGGGTTAACCTAGCAGCCACACTGCAAAGCCATACCTGACTTACTGGGTACTCACTGGTGTTGAACTCACTTGTGTGTGTTGCTAGGACGTCTGGAGGTATATTCCAGGGGTCATTGTACTGCAGTAAGATGAGCTGCTCTGTGATTCTTTACCAGAGAACTTGTCTGTGCTTCTGGGCACATGGCGGGGGGAACTTTGGGTAGGCACTGGAGGACATCAATACTTGATTGACTTAGACTGTGACCTCACTCCAAAATTGGCAGTTTACCAATCTGAGTGAAAGTGGAACCCGTCTTCTAACCCACATCCCTAACTAGCCTGGACTGAAAGCCCCACTAAATGCTGTTGAGAGGTTTTTGTACGTGGATGGGATGGAAGTTCAGGGCAACCTGGATTAACTTTGCAGTGAAGACATTTGAAACAGTTAACATTTGAAATGGTTCAGGTATCGGTTTCCTTCTGCACTTCCTGCTGTGGGCCGAGACCTGAAAGAGAAATACCCAAAATACCAGTTCTTGCTTGTCTGAAACCAGACTGTTCTAAAGCTCAAGGAGTTACAGCTCAGTTCAGATAAGAATCAGAATCTTGAGTTGCTTAACTGAATCCAGTCTTCAAACCTTTTTGTGGTTCGGCCCTCACTTGTTAACAGGGTACCATTAAAAGCCTGGGATCTTATGTGATATCTTTAGCCTTTTCGCCGTAAATATCCTTTGTGAGACTCCCTGATAATGCATTGTATTCCTTCCATCATAGGTCTCAGGCATAAGAGGATTTAGATCATCTAAAGCATTCTGTTTAGTCATTTAGATTTAAGTAATTAACACCTACCCAATTCAAATTCACATTTATTGTTGACGAAAAGGTCTCTGGGAGAGTGCTAGATAAATCCCTTATGACTGAAAACAAGAATAAAGGGCTACATTTTTCAAAAGTAACTAGTGATTTTGGATACCTGTACTGCCTTCAAAGGGGCTTAATTTTCAAAAGATGCTCTGCATTGTCTGAAAATTAGGCCCTTTAAAGGTGTCTGGAGTTGGGAACACAATATCACAATTCACTTTGGAACATTTAGGCCAGAAGTCACATTTTAATAACAACAAAGTATCATATCACTTGAATATGAAAGACAAGAAATGCTGCACATAAGCTTAAAAAAAAGTAATGCACAATTCTTCAAGCAAGGGGACATTTCTCAGTTTACACTCCAGGGAAATGTAAGGACTGAATAAAAACTGATGAATGCCCTCAAGGATCTGGCCTTTAAAGTATAAAATGGTCCTTGTATATGAAAAGAGGGCATGGGAGACTATTTTTATTGTTTTGAGGAAGGACGGTCTTTTGTGAAAAGCTCTGGACTGAGACTCAGGAGATCATGTTCATTTTCCACCAGAAACTTTTTATATGATTTTGGGTCCTAGGGAGCCTCAAACATTGGTAGGTCCTACTGAGGCTACTGTAATTTTAAAGCATCATTGTCATATCATCATTATAATGTTCGGTTCCTTAGGCACTGGAAGCCCTTTCAACACTACTCAGGGTCTAATACTGAGACTTAACGAGCCCCTTGACTACTATGTGAGCTGTAGGTATCCAGCCTCTCTCAGGATCATCCCCTAAATGAGGAAAAAAACCCTCCTATCAAATACTTGATAAATGACATGTTTTAACAACATTTCCTTTACCTTAATACAAACTGTTTTTGCAAGTCCACATGAAGAGCCATGTATCTTCATGGATATGTTAGTTTGCATTTTTAAAAAAGGTCACTACAAGTTGCATATCTGGAGTAAGTGAAAAACATATGGTCACTTGCCTACCAGGGGTTATTAACTTTACACTTTCCATCTGGAGTCTATAAAGGATCCATTCTAACAGATAATAAAGATCCAAGGTCATATTAAAGCACAGGGCTGGGTATAGGCAAGGCTTGCTGTATATTAAGTGGGGGCGGTGGCGGTCATAAAAGCTTTGTTCATTCTAAAAGACTGACAGGCGTACACATGGAATTCTCTAACACAATCGCACATGACAAAACATGTTTTCATTTTTATTACAAGCCACCCAGCCTCATAAACAGAAGAAGGCGGAAGATACCAGAATGGATAAAACTCAGCCCAAATAAATGAAGCTTGGAATCTATGAGATGCTTTGTCAAAGCAAGTAGCTGGCAATAAACCAAAGAGTAAAACATCGAGGTAGGTTAGTTGTAGTATTTGATAAGTGATATTAGAGTGGGTCAAACCAGAGAGTCATTATCAGTGGTTCACAGTCATGCTGGAAGGGCACATTGAGTGAAGTTCCACAAGGGTCAGGAGTAAGTACTGGAATAAATTGCCCAGGGAGGTTGTGGAATCTCCATCACTGGAGGTTTTTAAGAGCAGGTTAGACAAACACCTGTCAGAGATGGTCTAAATAATACTTAGTCCTGCCATGAGGTCCTTTCTAGTCCTAGGATTCTCTGATTTTGAAATTCAAAATGTCAATGATGTTTTTCATTGAAATTTTGGATTCTTGTGGGGGAAAAAAACTAAACTAAATTAAACTTTAGTGCAAATTTTCATGAAAATGTTTCATGTTTTGAACAGATTTGTGACTTCTTGGCAATTGAAAGTAGAGGATGGACCCACCATGGAGTAAATTCTGTAAGGCTGAAATTCACTCACATGTGGGGAGACAATGGATAGTCCCTAGCATATGAAAACAGCACACTTGCAACACAAGGGAGTAACTAAGGAGTAAGTGCAAAAAAGAGGCTCATCCCCTCATGTACTTGCGCAAACCTGGGCTCTGTGCATGACATAAGAGATATCATGGAAGGAGCAGAGGAGGGACTCCAATATCGGTATTGCATAGGGGTTTGAATTAGCTGTTACCACTCAAGAAAGATCTTTGAGTCATTGTGGATAGTTCTCTGAAAACATCTGCTCAATGTGCAACAGCAGTTTAAAAAGTCAACAGAATGCTGGGCACCATTAGGAAAGGGATAGATAATAAGACAGAAAATATCATATTGCCTTTATATAAATTCATGGTATGCCCACATCTTGAATACTACATGCAGATGTGGGCACCCCCATCTCACAAAAGATCTATTGGCATGGGAAAACATTCAGAAAAGGGCAACAAAATTGATTAGGGGTATGGGATGGCTGCCATAGGAGGAGAGATTAATAAGATTGGGACTTTTCAGCCTGGAAAAGAGATGACTAAGCGGGGATATGATAAAGGTCTATAAAATCATGACTGGTGTGGAGAAAGTAAATGAGGAAGTGTTATTTACTGCTTCTTCTCATAACACAAGAACTAGGGGTCAAATGAAATTAATAGGCAGCAGGTTTGAAACAAACAAACAAACAACCCCAAAAAAGAGGAAAAGAAAAGAAAGTATTTCTTCACACAATGCACAGTCAACCTGTGGAACTCCTTGCCAGAGGATGTTGAGATGGTCAAGACCATAACAGGGTTTAAAAAAGAACTAGATATATTAATGGAGGATAGGTCTATCAACAGCTATTAGCCAGGATAGGTAGGGATGGTGTCCCTAGCCTCTGTTTGGCAGAGGCTGGGATTGGGTGACGTGAGGGGATGGATCACTTGATGATTGCCTGTTCTGTTCATTCCCTCTGGGGCACCTGGCATTGGCCATTGTCAGAAGACAGGACACTGGGCAAGACGGACCTTTATTCTGACCCATTATGGCCCTTATGTTCTTATGTTTATGTAGCTTTCATAGATTTTAAACCCAGAAGGGACTTATCATCATGATGCCCAGCACAGGCCATAGAATTTCAATAGGTGATTCCTGCATCTAGCCCCAAAATGTAGAGTTCTATCAAAGCATTTAATTTAGAAAGATATCCAGCCTTGTTTCAAAGACTCTAAATGATAGAGAATCCATCAAGTCCCTTAGTAACCTGTTCCAATGCTTAATTACTCTCGCTGTTAAAAGTTTACATCTTATTTCCAATCTGAATTTTGCTGACTTCAGCCTCCAGTCACTGGATCCCGTTATGCCATTGTCCAGTAGATTAAAAAACCCTTCTCTGGGCAGGTACTTTTAGAGTGGGATCAAATCACCTCTTAAGCTTGTCTTTGATAAGGTAGACAGATGGAGCTCTGTTAGAGCCACTATTAAAAACAAAACAAAAAATCCTGTTCTGTTTACTAAGGGTTTTGTGCAGGGATATAGGGTTCACCCTGATGGAGAAATTCTCAGAACGGTGCCTTCTTTTTCTGTACACATTTCTACCTGTTGAAAACATACCTCCTTTCTGATGAGAGAGTCAGCAAACAATTTAAAATGATGAAATGCCATTGCCACTTATCAGGGCCGGTGCAACCATTTAGGCGAACTAGATGGTTGCCTAGGGTGCCAAGATTTGGGGGCGCCATTAAGTGGCGCCCCCCAAATTTTTTTTAAATGGTTGCAGCCACTGCTGCAGGAGGGGCTGAGCTGCCGGCGGCAGCAGCTGCCTGGAGCTGGCAGCCCAAGGTGTCCCCCGGGTCAGGATGCCGCCTCTGCAGCCGGGCAGCCCAGGGCGCCTCCCCCCCCCGGGGTCAGGGATCCCCCGGGGTCAGTGCGCTACCGCCGCAGCCGGGCAGCCCAGGGTGCCCCCCCCGGGGTCAGGGCAGGACCGGCGCTAGGATTTTGAGCACCCTAGGCAGACGGCAATTTCGCCGCCCCTCACTCTGGTCCC
>NC_133771.1:214133720-214206164 GCF_003597395.2 Chelonoidis abingdonii | reverse complement strand
AAATTGCCGTCTGCCTAGGGCGCTCAAAATCCTAGCGCTGGTCCTGCCACTTATTGACTGCTGATTTTCTGATAGTGGTGGAATAGTGTTGGAGGTCTTTGGTTACCTCTAATATTGTATATAAACTGTTTTTTTTTTTAAACTGTTTTGTTTGATTTCTTCCCTTGTTCTCTTTTGCCTCCTTTTCTCACAGGCTTGTTTGTTTTTCTCACTGCCTACTCCTCTGTACTCACCCAGATTTTTATTGGATTTTCTTTTTCTTTCTGCCCCTTCTCTACTCCTTCCTTCACAGTCTTTCCTAAGCAGGAAATAAGCCTGATCACATGAGAGTTCATGCTGAACTTTTGAACCCCCTGATGTTGGAGTGAATTTGAGATGAGGTTAAATAAAGGCACTTATCCCTAAATCTATATTCATAAAATTGTATATTTATGGAGCACCTCTGGAACTACCCTTCATTGAAATGTAGCCATCTCTATAGTGGAATGTGTCCACAGTATAGCAGGAAGCAGACACACACCAGAACAGTTAAGGGCGAGCAATGAGGAAGAGTATTTCAGGGGAATGTGAGTAGGCAGAATATAATTGCTCACATTGGAAGCTGGCCAGAATAAAACTAATCTCACGAAAAATTCTTGGGGATCTTAATGACCAAAAGTGGTCAGAACCTCAGTTTTACATCACACCACACCTTCCATAGCGCAGTGTCCCTACTACGCTATGACAGAACACTGACTTGAAGGTAAGAATTTCATCTACAAATCTCCAAAGCTACTTACTAATTACATTACAGCAGCACCTGGATATCCCAGCTAAGATCCAGGTTCTGTTGCGCTAGATGTTGTACAGCCACTTCATGAGAGACCGTCCACACCTTGAAAAGATGATGATCCTTATTTGTGTTGCTACAGTGTCTACGAGCCCCAGTCACAGATCAAAACCTCACTCTTGTAAGGCACAATACAAACAGAACAAAATGATGGTCCCTGACCCAAAGGACTTTCTATTATTATGATTATTCTGCCCCTAGAGGTCGACCGATTTGGGGCCACACTGTGCATGGCGCAGTGCACACATATAGAAAATGGACGTTCTTGCCCCAAAGATCTTGCAATCTAAAAGATGAGACATAACAGGTGGATTAAAAAAAAATGGATCAGGATGGGAGGTGGGAAGACAAGGTAAAAATAATAAGATGCATGTGATACTTAGCTTATGCTAACAAACAAGGGGGACAAAAGAAGGGGCACTACACCTATCTGAGACTTGAGGAACAAAGAAATGAAGGGACTTGTCTAAAAATTCACACAGGAAGCCAGGAACTGAACCAAAGTCTTGTGAATTCCAAGCCTGTGCTTGACCACAAGGCCATCCTTCTGTATAAAGATTGGGAGAGTGCTAAATAATAAAGAGGACAGGCCACTGATACCAAGCGACTTGCATCACTTGGTAAGATGAGCACAAGCAAACACTATACCTTTTAATATGGCCGAAAGTAAAGTCATACCTCGAGGAACAACGAATCTGTGCCATCCTTCTAGAATGGGGGACTCTATCCTTGGAAGCAGTGACTGAAAACGACTTGGTGGTCACGGTTGATAAACAACTGCACACAAGCTGAACATGTGACGCTGTGGCCAAAAGGGCGCTAATGTCATCCTTGGAGGTATAAACAGGAATATCCAGAAGAAGTAGGGAGGTAAACACCTCTGTATTTGGCACTAGTGTGACCACTGCTGGAACACAGGCCAGGTCTACATGACGCGCTAAAATCGATTTTAGATAATCGATTTCAGCTACGCTATTCTCGTAGCTGAAATTGCGTATCTAAAATCGATCTACTCACCCGTCTTCACCGCGCGGGATCGATGTGCACGGCTCGCCATGTCGATTCTGGAACTCCGTTGGTTTTGGTGGAGTTCCGGAATCGATGTAAGCGCGCTCAGGGATCGATATATCGCGTCTAGATGAGACGTGATATATCGATCCCCGAGCAATCGATTGTAACGCGCCGATATGGCGCGTCGTATAGACGTGGCCTAAGTCTAATTCTGGTGTTCACAGGTCAAGAAAGATACTGATACATTGGAGAGGGTACAAAGAACCACTACAGGCATGATTAAAATGATTGTCAAACATGCCTTGTAGTGAAAGACTCAAGGAATTTAATCTATTTAGCATCACAAAGAGAAGGCTAAGTGGTGACTTGATCACGGTTCATAGGTACCTACATGGGAAAGAGCAATTTGATAACAGAAGACAAGGATCTAACAAGATCACTGGCTGAAAGTTGAAGCTAAAGAAATTCAGACTAGAAATAAGGTGCAAAGTGTTGACAGTGAGGCTAATTAACCATTGGAGCAACTTACCAAGGTTGTGGTGGATTCTCCAGCACTGGCCCTTTTAAAATCAAGACTGGCTGTTTTTCTGAAAGAAATGTCTGAGTTCAAAAAGGAATAAGTTCAGGGAAGTTCTACAGGCTTTGAAATGCAGGAGGTCAGATCAGATTATCCTTTCTGGCATTAGACTCTATGAATTGACACCTTCGGTTTTCCTTGTGGTAATAGGAGACTCCAGTACTAGGAATGACCCAGCCTGACCCCGGCTCAGCTTGGGAGATTAGAACCTGAGGTGCGTTGGCTTTGGGCCATGGGTTGTGCTGAGAGGACCTTATATTTTACATCTCACTTTGGCTTTTACGGGATTTTTTTATTCAGTAAACACTGAGCACCTCCTGAGGAGGGCACAGACAATGCCCATTTACCGTACTTAATGGCATCCCACAAAGAAACAATAGGAATTCCTTTTCAGTGTCTTTTTACACATGCAAGAGATAGGGACAACAGTGCTGAAAAAGGGTACCACCCAGTCGGTCCAGAAGCGGGGAAAAGAACTTCTTTTCTAGAGCTGGGTGGGAAATGGTTTTGCTGTCCCGTGAAAAATGTTGAGATTTCAGAATTTCGCCCCCAAAAGTCAAAAATTTGGAAAGAAAAAAAATCAGTTCAGGTCAATCAAAACATTTCACTTGGATAATTTCAAAATGTTTCATCTGGATTTCAACCAATTTTCAAAAAAAGTTATATTTTAGTTAGGTTAAATTTCTAAATGAAAGGTTGTTTCAGACTGGAAAGCCCATTTTTTTTTCCATTTAGAAAATGTCAAAATGGGATGTTTGAACTATTCCCACTTCAAAAATTAGTTAAGCTGAGAAATTTGTTGAAACTGACCCTTCTTCAAAATGTTTCTATTCTGACAAATTGGTATTTTTTGATGAAAAAAATTCAAGAAATTCCTGACCAGCTATAGTAATTTTATTCCAGAAGATGAAATGGAGCATCTAAAACATTTTATCTTAGTAAAACCCAGTTTGTTATGATTTTTGAACCAGTAAGTGCCTGATGCTGTGGGTAGAATTTCTGATGAGGTCAAGTCTGGTAGTTACTGACTTGTTTGCAGAAGGTGAGAATTTTACACTTAAATTTCTTTAATAGCTCATTAAGGAAGCAAATTTATTTTGACAGACCTGGAGCCAGGAAATAGTGTCTTAGTGATTCATGTGTGCTCTTAGGGAGCATGTTTATAATGCAAGAGGAAGGCGGTGTGTTAAGGTAGCTGCTGAGCTTCCTTGACAAACAAAGGGCCTGATCCCGCAAACCCTTATTCACAGCAAGAACAGTGACTCATGTGAATAAGCAAATTAATCACTGGGACTATTTATGCTTCGGTGGTTTTGCATTACTCTGCTGGCTCAAAGAAGCGATAAACAGTTTAACACATTAACTGGGCATGCCCCTTGCTATAGGTCTTCTCCATCCCATCCCCCAGTACAGGAGGAGTGGCATGAAATGCCTCCGAGATCCAGCTATTTCTGGCTAGCTGCAGAAGTTAGAGCAGATTTTGGGCTGCTCTAACTTGTACCAGGGACCAGACAGGTCCTCCTGCCAGCCCCAAGAGCTAAGGACAGCAAAGGCTGCACAAAACCACTTTTGCCCTGCATTCTAATCTTGCACCAGCTGTTGCTCAGCCAGACCAGAAAATGTGATGCTAATTTTGTAAGGATTTTCAGGGTTGGGCCCTTCTTGTTCACGGCTGCTGGAGCATAGCTTCTGCGCCATTTGCTCAAAGGACTATTAATGAGCCTAATAAATCTCCCAACATTTGCTAAGGAGCAAATCCAGTCTCCACTTCTGTCATTACTGAAGTCTCTCCATGCAGGAGTGGCTCCGATGGGAAAGGGAGGGAGTCTGATTCCAAGGGGCTATGCAAAGCCTGTGAAGGTCCATGTAGACTTCTTGGATGACAGCATGCAGTGGGTGTGTCCAGGTGGGACATGGCCCATCAGGGCAGAGACACGTGCATGGATCTTCCAGTCCTCCTCCTCCACCTCCACACACTGAGGCAGTGTTAAGGTGTTCAAGGCTGAAGTAGCTCAGCTGGATCAGCTCCCTGGGTTTGGGTGGCAGCATGTATCCCCTTCTTTCCATTGTGTATCTGTCTGGCCCCCAGTCCAGATGCTCAGTCTCAGCCTTGCCCTGAGGATTTGCCTCTGGGGATAAGGCGCACGAATCCTGCTTTCACATAGTAGCAGCAGGTCATTTCTGGAAAGCAAATCCAGGACTCAATTCTGCCTTGGGATTTTTGTGGGCAACTCTCATTGATGTCAGAGTGATGGGGTGACCCTGAAGGCAGAATTGAGACCTAAGCCACTAAACCCTGTGTTAGCGCTGGCTGGTTGCCAGGTTTTAGACTTTCTTTGCTCACTGTCAGGTCCTGCATCATCTCAGTGGCTGGATCTCCCCTCATTAAGACTATAAGCACTTCCATTCACAGGGCATGTGTGTCATGTTTCCAGACACAGAGAAAAACCATGAGAATGACAACACTGACACCCCTTCTAGCCAGTAAAGACCGACCCATAAAAAAATAAAAACAGGATACGACACAAAAAACAAACAACTCCCCCCAACCCAAACCTCTTACCCCAAGCAGAGCTTTTACCTTAAAAAGAGAGAGACCTGCCAGGGATTCCATGAAATCCACTAGGGTCTTTGTTATTGATTTTACATCAACGGTGCTCAGGCCCTGATCCTCGAAGGGAACAATGGGAGTTGGGCACCTAAATACCCCTGATGATCCGGGCCTCAGAGACTATAGGACATGCAGCAGTATAAATCCTTGAGAGAGAAAACGGGGAGCAAGCCTTTGGTCAGAGCCTCAGGCAGTGTCAGTTCAGAACAGCTGCAGTAACACTGACCTCTTTAAAGAGAGCCAGGCACGTATTTCAAGTTCAGTGCATGCTTAAGTGCATTGCTGAATTGGGACTTACATTTAAAAGCTTTCAAATGGAGGTTGTTTTTTTTTTTTAAATCATCATTTTCTGGCAATAGGATTTGTAAACACATCCCATCCTGCTGTCTTCCCATCACCCTGTTATAAGAAACATTGGCTCTGGGGGATTGAGCTCAATTATCTTCACCCCTTTCACCTTTTCCAGCAAGGTGGAATTTCACTAAACAGATCCCCCCCCATGACCTCCCTCTATGCCTAACCCTTCTCTTCCACCCCATAGGCTTTTAAAACTTCATTTTGTGACCTCAGGTACATTTTTTAGAAGCGCTGTTGTAATTTAGAAGCCCAAGTCTCATTTTCAAGTGACTTAGGCACCTAGGGCCAGATTTTTAAAGGCATTTATTTGCCTAAAGATGGGGTGAGGTGCCTAGTGGGATTTTAAAATAGCTTCTCCATATGGGCACTTTTGAAAATCCTAGAAGGTGCCTCTCTTCATCTTTGGGCATCTAAATCCCTTTGAGAATCTGGCTGTTGGGACCCTAAATCCCCAGGAAAGTCAGCCCAATTCAGGCTGCTAAATCACTTAGGCATTTTTCAAAGAACATTACCCCTAATCTCAGTTAAAATTTAGCAGAGTCCCTTTCCTTGATTCCACAAAGAAAGTATTACTTCACCTACACCAAAATAGTTGAAAAATCCATTGGTATAATTTATTTCATGTACCCTACTTTGGGGATAATTGTTTAAAGTTGTTTTGAAGAATGTTTTAATATCAGATTATTTCTTTAAACAATACTAAGGACCTATCTGGCTCCACACAAAGACCTTCTATTCCCCCACAGTGCCTAAGAAGAAATAAAATTGCACAGAAGCAGAATTTCTCTCCTAACTGCATCGAAATCCAGTTTTAAAATGAATATACTGACAGGCTGCAAACTGTTGTATTCAGGAGATCTTTGATATTGGACAGCATACCATATTATTTTGCTCTGAAGCTCCAGTTTGCAGCTCTAACTCCTGAACTTAAAACATGTGCTTGGTTTCGGTATATTATCTGCATCTATGCCTCTCCATCTGTATGGTATTGGATGGTGATAAAAATCTCTTTAGAAAAAAAATTCACTAGCACCAGGCACTAAACTATCTTTGTAAATAATAATCACAAATGGATTTGTCTGCTTTTGATTTCAAAACACATGAATGTCAGAGTCCGTAATGCTTCCCTGGTCTATTGAAATATATTTCCATATTATAACATTCTGACTCCCTCCTGCTTATTACTGATCCCAGCCATCCTGTAACAAATCTATTCAGGGAGGCCCATGGAAAGGGAAAAAGAAATGCAATCCATTCAGCAACCTTTGCTTCTTCTGACACCCTCTGTCTCCTCCTCTGGTTCATAAAGAACTTTTTGTTGGTTCTCAGCAACCAGGGAAGGAGAATGCAGCTGGCTGGATCGTGGTTTATGCTGTCTGCAGAACATGAACAGTACAGGGATCGTTTGACCTTGGATGTGTTTATTGCAGTGGGGGGAAATTAGCAATAAATAAAGGCAAGTGGGCAGAAAAAGACCGAGACCCTCGGGGACTCTTGTGTCTGTAGGGTCAGACTCAAAAGAGGCTTGATTTGCTGCTATATTTTAACTCAGTCACTGGAATAATTTATCAGAGCAAGGACAAGTCTAATCTGAGTGCTTGCAATATAATGGAGATATACCGTACTCACCCTATGCAGTTATAGCCTGCTGGGTCTTTACTTAGGGCCTGATCTAGCAAAGTAATTTAGTAGGTGTTTAAGCATGTGAGGAGCTGTATTGATTTCAGTGGGATTACTTGTGTGCTTAAAATTAAGCACAGGTTTACATACAATACTGGCTCAGGGCAAGAGGACACAGTACCTTGCAGAACTGAGTCACTCAGCCCTGATTCATCCTCAAGGTTCTTAAGCATGTGCATACAATGAATGGGGCTGCTTATTGGCTTAATATAATGCATGTGCTTGTGTACATTGCTGAACTGAGGGGCTGGGGCCAGATCCAGCTCCCACTGAAGTTAATGGGAAAACTCTGGTTGCCTTTAAGAGGTGTTGAATTGGGTCTCTTTGTGAGAGTCCTTTCTGGGTCTCACATTAGTTTTAAGTGGTCTCCAATGAAATTACTCTTCACTTACACCAGTGTATGGGCGAGGAGGATCGGGCCCATTTATTTTTTTAAGTCAGCTGCTCTGCTTGTATCTAACTCATCTTCCTCACTATGGCTTGCTTTTCCTTTGGAAGACCATTGAAAGGGTTTGAATAATACACCAGGAAAGAACAGACCAATAAATTCAGTACTCAAAAGATTAAAGACTACACTAAAAAAAAAAAAAGATCTTTGCTGTATCACAGCACAGGTGTTTGTTTAGCTTAACCAAACACAGCACAATATATGAAAGACACGAACTAATAAATGCACTTGGTTTTATAAAACTGGCCTTCAATTAGTCAAAATTTTTACCTTTTTTCTCCACAGATGCTTTTATCTATTTCTGTTTTATAGGAGTTGCATATGTGGGATCAGGGTTTGTTTTGTTTTCTTTTTCAGTCAATTAAAGTCATGCTTAGCAGACTTATTTGGCAGGTGTACATGCCTCGGGCAAGGGCAGAGATGGCTCTCACCCAAATTCACTCTCAGTCAGCTGCCTTCACTAATTGTTGTACCTATTAGCCTGCTTTCATTGTAGATGAACAGTCAACCTACTTAGGAGCTGAACAATCAGCTTCATGCGGAAGCCACCAGGAAAAGAAGAAGAGGACTGAAATGTGTTGGCGATGCTCAGGATCAAAGAAGAGATGCAAGGGTCAGGGCTGGCTCCAGGCACCAGCCAAGCAAGCTCATGCTTGGGGCGGCAGATTCTAAGGGTTGGCATTCTGGCCAACCCTAGGGCAGCATGGTCGCCCTATTTTTTTTTTCCTGCTTTGCCTCCAGGTCCAGACACCCTGCACCCTGGGGTTTATTTATTGTTTATTTTTTTGCTTTGCCTCTGGGTCCAGCCGCCCTGCACCCAGGGTTTTTGGGGTTTTTTGCTTTGCCTCTGGGTCTGGCCACCCTGCGTCCTGGTTTTTTTTTTTTGTTTGTTTTTGCTTGGGCTGGCAGAAAAGTCAGAGCCAGCCCTGGCAAGGGTAACTTGCAAGGAGCTTTCAAACTCGCTTTAAATATTCGTTCCCAGGAAAACGCTACTCTATGGTCCAAGACTAGCATCCCACAATACAATCTGTCTTAGGTACTTACATGGCCCCATCATCCTAGTATCTGAGAACCTCTCAATCTTCAATGCACTGATCCTCTCAACCCCCTGCCAGGGAGGGCAGTGCCGTTATGCCCATAGTACAGATGGAGAAATGAATCACAGAGAGGCTAAGGCCTAGTTTTTAAAAGGCATTTAGGAATTGCTGCACTTAGGGTTGCAACACCTAACTGATTTAAGAGCCTATGTTTCATTTTCAAAAGGGACTTAGGTAGTCCTTCACTGGAGATGTCTTTCCTACGTAAAAAAACCCAGTTATGAAGTTAAGGTCCAATTTCTGCTTTCCCTGCAGAGCTAGAAACGGGAGCTGGGACCTTTCGAAAGAGGAGTTTGTCTGCTTTTCAAGGAGACATATAGCATTTTCTTCTGCCACTGGGAAACCCACTAGGTATCCTGTCAGCTTACCTGCCTGACTCGGCCTCTCACCTGGCAAGCTACCAGGGAGCCGGGGCTTCTGGGAAACCCCCAAATGTTCTTGCTGTGTGAACGTAGATGTTTTCTAAATGAAATATTGTGGGATTTTACTTCCATGACAATGTTTGAGGTGTTGGCTTTTTTCCTGATTGGGGACAATTTCCTCAAAACCTCAAATAATTTTGTGGAAGTGAAATGAAGTTTCCCAGCCATCTCTATTTATAATCCAGTGACAAATCTGGCCCATTGATTTTTGATATTGGACTTTAGTAAATACAGGATCAGACCCATGGTAACTAACCCTAATTCAGCAAAGCACTTAGTCGTAAGCGTGTGCTGAAGTCCATCCCAATTCACTTGCTTCACTTTAAGCACATACTTAAGTGCTTGGCTGAATCAGCGTGTAAGGCACCTAGCTGGTCAGGCAGAGAGATGGAAAAATGGTACGAATAAACATTTGAAAAACTCTCTCGAATGTTCCTTAAATAGTTCTTCTGTAATGTGAGGTATGGAAAGAGGAGATGATAATGAGATGTGGTATAAAGGTTTTATTGGCATTCGTTTGAGGTGACCTGTAGAACTCACGGAGAGCTTTACCCATTTGTGAGCAATGCAGCCATCCTACACTCTGTAGAGTTTTATTCATTCACATCTTACACCACTCCGAAACTGGTTTTCATTTTAACACAACCCTAAAAATGCTGAAAACTGGAGCTGTTTTAACCTATGGAAAGAGAATAGGAAGACAAGAAAACAGGCTCATGTGCTTTCTCCATATTAATTGCCTGTACAGTCATTCATGACTATTATTTGTATCACAGTAATATCTCAAGGCCCCTGCTGAGATCAGGACCCCCATGGTGTTAGGTGCTGCACTTACACATAATAAGAGACAGTCTCCGTCCTAAAGAGCTTATGCTCTAACTAGTCAAGTTGGACAAATGCAGCAGCATTATTCCCATTTTACAGATGGGGAACTGAGGCACAGGGAAATTAAATGACTTACAAAAGGCCACACCAGATAAACAGAACTTGTAATGGACCTCATTTCTTTTAATTCTGAGTTTTAACTACAAGACAATCTTTTCTAACAGAGTGGAAAGTGGCTTGTATCAAACCTCACTTTAACAAAACATTCTTTTGTCCTGCCAGACTGCCAAGAAAATAAATATTTCTGCTTTCTTTAAATGTATTTTTCTCATTGATGAGATGCCCCCTCCTCCTGAATACATTCTGTTATTTGCTGCTGCAACATTCTCGGTTAGTCTGACAGTTAGTAATTAGAGACCCTGTGAGGAGTAAATGCCTCGTTATGTAAAATATAATGTTAAACTGGGCGATAATGGAGGAAATTAATAATGCCCAGAAGATGTTAAAGGTAAATATAATTGTAAGGTAAACAGACTGGCTTTAAATATTGGCTTTTATGTGACAGCTGCTTTCTAAGCACCTGCATTTGACTCTTATTCACAGCAGTAATTTACAGTCAGCGGCTTTTGCTTAGACACACAATAAAAAAATTGCTGAATTCTCATTGTCTTAGTTCTTCTCCTTTCTTGCTCATGAAGTTGTCTTGACCATCATTTTTTCTTGACCAGTGAGACATGTTAACACCGTTAAGATCCTGATGTTGTGTCACAGAGTGAGAAAAAAACACATACAAATAATATCTCCCTGCTAGTCTCGGGAACAGCTGGTATTTACTTTCAGGATAGCCATATTTCCATACTTCAATGAGCATACTGGCTTGGGCTGCTTAAAAGGAGCTGTTCCTTCTGTGGATTGCAATGCTGATAGACAACATCTCCCAGATCCCACTTCAAGGATGGCACAAGTTTGTGGCCCTGAATCAGGGCAGCACTTTGGCCCATGCTTCATTTTAAGCTCAGGCTTAAATCCCACTGCAGCTGATGGGTCTCTGTGAAGGGGAGAGGATCCCCCCCGTATGGATCCAATTGCAGGGCTGAGGCAAAACAGAATAAAAGTGGAGACAGAGGAGGACCAGGGAATGAGCCTGTCTGGGAGACCTGGGGTGAAATTCTGGCCCTACTGAAGTCAATGGGAGTTTTGTCATTGACTTCAGTGGGGCCAGGATTTCACCCTTTGTATTTAACACACTCAGTCAGGGTTGGGCCTTGTTTAAAACTCATTTAAACATGACAAATATGAAAGATGGACTTGAAAGTTTGGGGTTGCATGTTCAGCTTAGGTCTAACTGTGTGTGAGTGTGAGTGCGAGAGAACGAACATAACATAAGAACAGCCGTACTAGATCAGGATCAGACCAAAGGTCCATCTAGCCGAGTATCCTGTCTAACCGAACAGTGACCAATGAACAGGTGTCCCAGAGGGAGTGATTTCTATAGTGATCCCCCTTCTCCTGCCAATCTCATCCCACCTTCTGTTTCTTTTGCAGATTTTTTTTCATAAGGACCCCAAAACCCTACCATGCGGCTACCATAGCTTGTTCATGGAACCTCTAACTCTACACCCACCTATACATGAGATGTATATAAAGTTTGACTGCAATGAAAATTCTACCATATAAATACTTGACTAATGTTCCAAGTTTGGCTAAACTGAAAATGAAGACTTGCCAGCCTGATGATTCATGCCTACACAATTACGAATCCCTCACAGAATGATTTATTCTCATATTTTTACCTGATGCCAAAACTATCATTGCTCATGCAAAGTCCATTCAGAAAAATGTGCTGATTCAGTGCTAGGCTCATTCATCCTATGCCCATGAGCAATTGAATTCCTATAAACCAGAGAAACCACAATTTTCCCAAATACCAAAGCTTCAAAATTTTTGAAAGGCTCACCCTCCCTCCCCACTGTTACCGCAATTGGAAAAACACCGAAACCTTTCCTTGTTCACTTGGTCTTAGACAGCGCTCCCATTTCACCCTTAGCACCACACCTGTTTCACGTCTAACTAGTAAAAAAAAGGCAAGGTGTGAATCCCCACCTTCACTTTGCCATCTGCTGAAATCAGATGCTTGTCTGCCTAACAGTTCCCTCAGGTACGACCATTGTGCTAGATCTTCCGATGTCCTAGAATCACCGCAATTGAATCCTCCCCCAGGTGCCATATAGAGAATATAGGATCTAGCCACTGCCCAGAATTGGATAAAAAATTGCATATTCATGACTTTTTTCAAAGCTTTTAAAAACCCATATCCCAATCTTGTAGGGAGCCAGGATGCTTGGACATGATATCAGGAGAGAAATGATTAAATGTTTGCAATCAACATAAAGGAGAGGATGAAAAGTTAGAACTGATGGACCATATCATTTAGAACATTTATCTACCGTTCTGCTGATAACAAAATCCTAATCCTTTAGGCACTCCAAAAGCCTTCAGGGAAGCGGGTTCTCTTTAGGCATGGTGGGGATAGGTCAATTAAGTTGAATTTTTTATTCTGTGAAGAAGAACTTCCTTTGAAATTTTCGTTTTCAAAAACAAAAACCCACCTTCAAAAGATAAGTTAAAGTGGTCCTAATATCTTGCAAATTTTTTTGGGAACCACCTTCCCACTTTTAACCCCCTTCACTTTTTCCAGATTTCTCAATGATTTATTGAATATTGTTAAATCTAGGTCATTGGTTCCCCCCAATTAGTCTTTTTTACCAACGCAGAAAGATCCTAAGAGGATTTTTAATCTCTCTCATACTTAGGACCCGTTTCAACCCAATCATTTTAGTTTGCTTCTCTGAACATTTCGAAAATCAGTAAAAAGCTAATTCTAATGCCAGTATAGAATGAATTCAAATTGCAAATAGGATTTTTACTTTGGGAGAGTCCTTACAGATGGCATGGGGTGGGCGGGATAGGTACCAGTGAAAGATTAGCTTTAAATCCATGTAGAATCCAATGGACCAATTTTTCTTTCCAGTCACACGTTTACTACAGTCATGTAAAAAAACCTCGATTCGAAACCCTTCTGTGTCCAAGAAGGATTGTCTGTGGACAGGGGGCACATCAAACTGTGGACACTATTTACCCCAGAGGTTGTTGAAGGCCAAGAACTATAACAGGAAAAAAAACTAGATGAAAGGTTTCATGGGAGGGAATAAGGGTTTCAAATTCCAGGTGGGCTATAAGCCAAGGTCCATGGCTATTAGCTGGGATGGGCGGGGATGGTGTCCCTAGCCTCTGTTTGCCAGAAGCTGGGAACGAGCGACAGGGGATGGATCACTTGGTGATTCCCTGTTCTGTTCATTCCCTCTAAAGCACCTGGCATTGGCCACTGTTGGAAGACAGGATACTGGGCTAGATGGACCTTTGGTCTGACCCAGTCTGGCCAGTCTTATGTTCATTAATACAGTATCTGAGCAGCTTTCAGTCTTTAATGTATTTATCTTCATATAGCCCCTGTGAGGTAGGATAGTGCTATTATCAGTGTTTCACTGACGGGGAACTGAGGCCTCAAGAGGCTAAGTGACTTGCTTAAGGTCACACAGGAAATCTGTGGCACTGCAGAGAATTAAGTTTTGGTTTCCCAAGTCTTAAGCTAGTGCTGTAACTATTGGGCCATTCTTCCTCTCCATTCTTTAATGTGCACTGATTCAGGCCCCCACACAGCTCCCACTTGTGAAACTAGTTCGGGGGGTTGTTCTGTTTCTGACGTGTATAAGATGCTTCTGTTGTAGTAGGAGTGCCTTTTCAAAAACAGATTCCTACTTCGGGCAAACGAAGCCATCCGAGGGCCAGCTCCATGGTTGGTGTGGATTGGTGTGACTTCAGTGGAGCTGGGCTCATTTCCACCAGCCGAGGATCTGGCAAGCCCAAAGGCTTTATGTTCCAGGAGACTCAAGCTAGCTTCACGAAGCAAAATAGAACAGCTGATGTTCACAAAACTGCAGACTCCATGGAGTTTGGCCTGCCCGAATTTTGACTAGCCCAGGAGCGAAAGACATCCATTTAGTGTTATTGTATCTAATCCCTGCCACCACTGTGCAAACTGCATGGCCTTTGCTAGCCTTTCCGCCGTCCCTGGGTGGGCTGCTGCACTCTGCATTTGTACTGGGTGGGGATTTGTCAGCTCAGATTCATTTAATTAGTTATGAGGCTCTGCATAACGCTTAGGCTGGTCTACTCTATAGATCAATGCAAGGTAGTGTATGTCCACCTAGCTATGGAAGTGTCTATGCTTAAATTTTGCTCCTGCCAATGTAACCCCACCACCAAGCTGACTTAAAAACTCCCCCTCCGCAGGTGGCGTAGAGTCGAGGTTGACGTAGTTAGGTCGACACAGCGTCAGTGTAGACACTGCATTGCTTACGTCAACTGGCTTTCAGGAGCCTTCCCACAATGCCCCACGCTGACAGTACAATCGATACAAGTGCTCCTGGTGAGGACGCACACTGCCGACACACACAACAAAGCGTAGACCTCTATAAGCGATTTAATTACTGCGGTGGCCATATGCTGATGTAAATTAGGTCGACTTAATTTTGTCGTATAGACGTGGCTTTACATATTGCACTAAGGCACTACATGATGCTTGACAGGCAAATGAAATAGATCTGTGCCCTGAGGTGCTTACCCATGAGGCATTTGATCTTGTAATCCTTATTCTCAGGAGTTGCAAGCGCACCATTTCCTCGACTGCAATGGGGCTATGAATACATGTAAGGACTACAGAAGTGAACCCAAGATTAGACATAACTAGGGCTGATCGAAATGGACCACTGAAAACTTTTTCAGTGTAAAATTGGGTTTTTAATTTAAAAAATATTTGCACAGAAAGGGTCAGCGTTCCTCATGGAAGATACTTGAGAAAAGCTTGAAAATATAGACGCTAGAGGCTCAAAAAGCAGATACAAATATCAAGACCTCAAAGTATGATTTTGCTTTTAAAATAAAAAAGCCATGAAAACAGATTATTTTTGGATGGGAAAACACTTTTGTTTGAGGCAGCTTTTGAACAAAAACCAATACTTTGGGAACCAAAATGTGATTCTCCCCCCGCTCCTCACTGTTTTCAGGTTTTCTGTTTTCTGCTGAAAATTTCAACAAAAATGAATTTATTTTTTTCCCCCATTTTCATCTAAATTTCCTGCAAGGCAAAAATCTATTTCCCAACCAGCTGTTGAGAACACAGCACAGGATGGCAGTAAACAGGATGGGGTGAGGCATACGGGGGAATGAGAAGGCTAGGAGATATCAAGCATTCACAATTCTAAAGAGAGACATGTACAACTGTTCATTCAAATAATTTCCACAGGGCCTGATCCAAAACCTACTGAAGTCAATAGGAATCTTCCTATTCCTTTCAATGGGTTTTGAATCAGGCCCTTAATCAATTGGATGGGATCCCTTTCTGGGCTCAGTTGTTATTTTGGGGACTGTAGGGAGAGTCCTAGTCATCTCTCTGGCCACCCTAACACTGCCTGTGCATAAACTGAGCAGGTAATCTGGCTGCCACTGACTATCTATCAAGTACAAAATCAAACACCTGTGTGCCGGATAGGCACTGTGTGTGTGTGTGTTTGCTTAGGGCACTGCTGATCTATCTGCACAATGTTCCATGTGCCAGATGCTTTCCTAGGAAAGGGATGGAGAAGAGACTCCATGAGACAGAAAGTCCATAGTACAGTCATTAAACAATTTGTTTTTCTGATCCTGCTCATCCGGTTATAGCCTCTTGCTGGATTTTCTATCCCTCTCTTTTCACTATATTTAATTTCTCCTCTAACACTCAATGAAACTTTCACCCGTGGCTTGCCAATGTAATTTTCCCTCTCTTTGCTCTGACACAGAACTAATTCCCATGAAAAATAATATGCTAGACCAGGGATACTCAGACTGAGGCCTGCGAGCCACAGGTGGCTCTTTAATGTTTGTCTTTGCAGAAAATGCTATTAAAACACTGATTTAATTATTAACCAGTCAGGGTGCTTTTACTATGGTCACTTGTTTCCTTGCTCATGGAGAGCTGTTGAATATATAGTGCTATAGTAAATGAAACAAGGAATTCACACAACGGTGGCTCTTTTGGGTGATGTTGAACGCTAATTTGTCTCCTGAACCACTGAGGTCTGAGTATCGCTGTGCCAGACAATCATGCATACTGTACAACAAAAGATCCACTATTCTCAGTTAGTAATTCCAGTGTTGCCAGCTCTTGTGTGATTTTAATCACAAGTCTCATGGTTTTCAGTATGTTTCTTAAAGCTCCAGCTCATGGAGTCATGTGATTACAAGTATCTCAGTTTTCACTGCTTAAAAGGCATGTTTCTAGCCCTCTTGGTTGCAGAGAAAAGCCTGACAACCTGAACTATACTGGCTCAGAAAGCAGAAGTTAAAGGAACAAATCCCAGATTTATAGAAATCTTATGATTTTTAAGCCAATCCCATGATTTTGGGACTCTAACTCACGATTTTGGAATACTTGGACTGGCAGCAACCCATCATTCCAAAGTGAATTTAGCACTGTTGAAAGATGTTAGATAGTGGAGTAAGCACAGGTCATCCCCTGAATTCTAATCCTATCTATGCCACTGATTTGCTGTGTAGTCTTGGGCAAAACATTTACTCTCTGCATTGTATTGTCTATTTAACTATAAAAGCACCTAACTCCAGGGATAGGAATTTAAGTAGAAATCAAACTCTCGATATAAATATATATTGGTAGACAGGCAGTTTGGAGAGGGGCTGTGGATGCCCTGCCCCAGGTTGTGTGACGCAGAGGCAGTTGGAACTAGTCATTGAATAAAGAGGATCTCGTCCAAGCACTCTGGGCCCAAAGTGGTTGCTGAACACCACAAGATGACTCCAGGAAAAAACATATCCTTTTTCCTAGATAACACAGGGCCTAGATGGGTTCTTTTTGGCTGGGAACTAATTTTGTTTTGGTTCAAATGGGCTCATTTCTGAGTTCACGGTGGAAGGCGAAAGAAATCGAAGGTGAGATTTTCAGAGATGCATACAAGTTTTGGAAACAGGGGCGGATTTAGACATTTCGCCACCCCAAGCATGGCGGCATGCTGTGGGGGGCACTCTGCCGGTTGCCGCGGCTCCGGTGGACCTCCCGCAGGCGTGCCTGCGGAGGGTCAGCTGGTCCCGCGGCTTCCCGGCAACCAGCAGAGCGCTTCCCATTGCATGCAGCCCCAAGCACGCGCTTGGCATGCTGGAGCCTGGGGCCGCCCCTGTTTGGAAACCGATTTCCCTTTAACATTAATTAAATGAAATGAATTTATCAAAACGGAGTGTTCAAATCGGTTAGCAGCTTTGAACATTTCAGCCGAAGTTTGAGTAGTTTTGCATTTTGCACACCTTTAACATTTTTCCTAAAATATTTGTTGTTTTTAATTCTATTCCAGACAAAGAGAAAAGAAAAATGTGCTTTAACCCTCTCTTCTCCCTGCCCCTGTGTCCTTCTCACTGTATTGCCAGCCCCAAAGATCTAAAACTTATGAGTCACAGCCTGAAAAAATAATAAAACTTAATCATGAAGGTTCTTTTTTTTTTTTTTAATTAAAAAATAGCTGTTCTTTTTATTTGCCTTCTGGTTTTTAAGCCTTTAGAGTATACTTGGATCACGTTTTCAAGCTCTTATCTGAAGCAATGAGGCCTAGAAAATCATTTAAAAAAATCTAAATACCTGAGATTCTCACATAATCACAGGACTCCAAGAGCTGGGACCTTAAGAAACACCAAAAATCACAAGGCACAAGCTAAAATTGGAGGAGTTGACAACACAGTTATACACTTTGGGCTTCATTCCTGTTTACACGAAGGCTGTTTTGCACAGCTCTTGCAGTATACACAAGCCTTACATTTACTTTCACTTTATGGCCCCTTTATATTGTCTGAGTGATGTGAAGTGGCTTTAGTGTAATTGAGAATTTGTCCCTTTGGACCTGATTCTTAGTTCGAGGAAGAACCCTACAGAATAAAGGGGCCTTAAAATGAGCATATATGTAACGTATACCCATTTGCTCTGCCAAAGCACGGTAAATGAGAAATCAGGCCTATTATGTTATAGTTCTTTCAATCAACTCCAGAAAATAATCATCAGGATCTATAGCAGAAAACAATGTCATAAGTATTTGAATGTCAGGCATCTTTTATGGTTAAATGGTGGATGGGAATCATTGTTTCAAAGACCAAAATATTGATTACAAAGGGCAAGCAGTAAACACAGCCTGAATCTGGTCTCTGGGGCTGTAATCACATTCTCACTTACAATAGGAGAATAGCTGGGAGAACTGTTTAACTGTTTACTACTTCAAGACATTTTAAAAGGTAATGAATGTACAAACATCACAGGAAAAGAGCACTCTGGTAACATGGCTTAGGCTCATGATAGAAAATTCAAACAATATTAGACTCAAAAAGTCAACATTAGACACACTTCTACTAAGGACCTACAAACAAACAGAGTTCCTCTGTACACACATTAACAAACACAACTCAAATGATGATGGCTGCTTTCACCTTTTCAATGCCTCTGTTTAATATACAAGCATTGTAGTGGTTATTGTTTATTTCCAGATACGAGACAGCCATTTGCTAAGGGTTTTCACTTTTAGACCATTTTATGCTGGCGACTCTTGTGTATCTTACAGCCTCTTGGGAAGCACAGGGTTGGACTGAGGCCTCACTCTCAAGATTTATTCTACCAAATTCCCAGTGGAGTATTCAGAGCTTGTGCACCCATGGGTTTGAGAGCTATGAGATCTTGCAATAACCCAACGGTGGAGCAAGAACAATGAGCCAGCTGTAGGAACACTTGGGGAATGTCTACACTGCAAAAAAAACCCAAAAACTTCATCTACAGAAGGGGCTTGCATTATGGAGCTAAAAACAGCTATGTAGACATTCCTGCTCAGTCTGGAGCTCAGCCTTTGAAACCTGTCGAGCGGGTGAGTCTCAGAGCCCAAGCGAGAATGTCTATATTGCTATTTTCAGCCCTGTAGCGCAAACCCGAATCTGTAGCTCCAGGCTCTGAGACTCGCTGCCCAAGGGTCTTTTTCTGTAGTGTAGACGTACCTTTGGTTCGTGGCAAGCTGGGGTGTAAATTTACCCCACACTAGCCTACCGTGCACTTGGTTTCCATGTCGGCCCTTCTTAGGGTGACCAGGTGTCCCGATTTTATAGGGACAGTCCCAATTTTTGGGTCTTTTTCTTATATAGGCTCCTATTACTCCCCATCTCCTGTCCCGATTTTTCACATTTGCTGTCTGGTCATCCTAGCCCTTCTGCTGTGTACTAAAAGGTTCCTAGCGTGCTTTAATCTGTTTCAAAGCAGAGCAGATCAAAGTGCACTGGACAATGGTTATTGTGTGACAGCAGGGTCTACACAGAGAGAACTACTGTGGGGATAGATTCACATCCAGTTGGCTGTTAATTAAGCATTTCTATAGACAAGCCCTTTCCCCAGGTTTCACACTGGCATACCATTGCTTTCAGTGGAGTAGCGTGACCAGATGCAAGAATGAAAAATTGGGACAGGGGTGGGGGGCAATAGGCACCTATATAACACTAAGCCCCAAATATCGGGACTGTCCCTATAAAATTGGGACATCTGGTCACCCTACAGTGGGGTTACTACTGATTTACATCGGGGTAAGCCAGACGAGAATCAGGTGCTGTAAAATTTGCTCCATATTTGCAACTTTGAGCTTGAAGGAAGCTGCAGCTTATGGGAAATCCCTTTTTCTAATGACAAAGATGAGACGACCATTAAGATATATTTAAAAACCCTAATACAAGGGCTAATTACCAATAATACGAGAAGCTACCATCCTGGTCACTGGCTGACAGAGGTTCCACAAAGTTGAAGGCCATGTGACACAGCTGTAAGGTTGCTCATGTAGCCACTCTATGCCTATGGGCGAGAGCTCTCCCACCGAGATAATAAAGCCACCTCAACGAGCAGTGGTAGCTCTGTCAGTGGAAGAAGTTCTCCTGCCAACATAGCGCTGTGCACATGATCACTTATGCCAGCAAAACTTATGTCGCCATGGGGCGTGTTTTTTCACACCCCTGAGCAACATATGTTTTGCTTACCTGACTAGTAGTGTAGACATGGCCTTAACTACAGGTGTTTCAGCTGACCTGCATTCAGAGGAGGGGCTGAGCAGAGGGCAGGGCCTCCAAATGCACAGAGCACAGAAGAGTCTGCTTTGGCTCCTTCCCCTGCCTTTGCACCATTTCCAAAGAGGCAGAACTACATGGGGTGGACGTTAATGCTGCATTAACCCCAGGGACTGCTTTGGCTTGTAAGGACTCATGAGTAAGGACTTTAGGATTGGCCCATAGTGATCAATGCCCCCTACTGCAATCAAAGATTATGCTAGCCAAGCCTTCCTGTGAAGTGAAACTGGCTCCGTAAATGAGATTAGCCATGTCCTCTGCCCAGTCTGTCACAAGAGAACCAACAATCTGTCCAGCAGCTACCACACTGGAATGTGGCTGGGATATGCGAATGGTGAGCACCCTTGGAGTACTTTAGCAACTAATCCTGAGTCAGACAGCCTGTACAGACAGACCATTTCAGGCCAACAGCGTGTAGCCCAAAACCTGTCGGGCCAAAACTTTGCTTTTCTGGCACCAACCCATACGTCCCAGCATAGGTAGGCATGACTATTAATGATTAATGTTTATTCCTGTACTGCCTCTATAGCTAGCGTCATCTAGTAACCTTCTCCTCCAAAACGTCACTAGGACACCAACTTATGTTCAACATGTTCTCTAAGGCCTGGTCTACACTGGGGGTGGGGGGAATCGATCTAAGATACACAACTTCAGCTACAAGAATAGCATAGCTGAAGTCGACGTATCTTAGATCGAATAAAAATTACTTACTTTGAATCCTTGCGGCATGCCGCGGCTCCCCCGTCGACTTTGCTTCTGCCTCTCACCGAGCTGGAGTTCAGCAGTTGACGGGAATGCGATCGGGGAATCAATTTATCGAGTCTAAACTGCATGTGATCAATCGATCCCCAATAGACACACTCTAAGTGGACGTTGTATTTCATTTAGAGAAACAGCATTGTGACTAATGAAAGATGAATGACGACGATTACTGCAATAGCACACGGAGGCCTCAGGCAGAACCGGGGTTCCATTTTGCAAGGCACTGAAGAAATGCAAAAGCAAAGATGTTCTTTCTTCATATAAAGATAGACAGAGGAGAGGCGTGGGGCGGATGGACGGACAGAGAGGAGAGGCGTGGAGGGGACAGACGGACAGACAGAGGAGAGGTGGGCGGATGGATGGACAGACAGAGACAGTCTTATCATAGTTTCATTAATCACAGTTTTCAGTTCTCTGAACCATGATGATTTCTACTGACAAGTGTAACACATCTCTAGGGCTGGACATTCAAAGGCTCAGCACCCACAGCTGAGGCTAGATTTCCAAAAGAAAGATTTCTGCTTTCTTGTAGGGACCTAAATTAAAGGTCTTTTTTAGAGCACCCAGAAGCTCCTACTATTTAGGTGTGTAAGTGGGAGATTTGGGTGCTGAATTTCTTTGAAAATCTGGCCCTAAATATTGCATTGAATAATGAGATTAGCATTTCTTGACAATGCCAGCAATGAAACAGAAGCATGGTATTTAGAAAACAATGATTTCTGGCATGCTGCATAATTTACAAGAAGGGAACATAGTATCTTTGACAACATTTCTGGTTTAACTGTTGTACTGCAGAAAGAAAATATTCCTGTACTGCAGAGAGAAAATATTCCATCACTGTGCTTCAGAGAGAGTGAAACTATTCTACACGTTCCAAATTTTACCCTGAAGATCTTTCCAACCGAAGAGGAAGTCTGCTAATAAAGCCCATCCTAATTGTTATTGGCCCTGTGCCTCCTAGCAAGATAGTCAATAGCACAAAAGAGTCAAATCCTGGACTGATGCTGCTCTTCATAGTCTCTGATAATGCAATGCTCTTCCACAGGATCAAAGTATTAAGGTTTAGGTTATTTGTATTGATTTTATGTGCTGCCATGCTGTGTCAGTCATGCTCATATTTGTGGTTCACAAATTCCTCCTTTAAATGTCACAGCCATTTCATCTCCTTTTGCCATCAATACTGCAAACCACTGGGTCTGTTTATTAACCCCAAATGCCTGTATTGTGGTATGAAGCTTTATATAAATGCATTCACAGAACAATCTCTGTACATATATTTTTTGGTCCAAATTCTTATTTAAAAAGAAATACAAGGACCAAAAACATTGCTTTAAAATGTGTTTTTCTTTCATGGTCACAGAAACATATATTGTTCCAGACAATTCATAGGCCCTCTAGTGGCTAATAGGTTGTTTTAAATGTCTGAAATTCACCAGTAAATATTTAAATATGTAAGTGTAACTAAGTTTAATTCCATGTGCAATTATATATATTTATACTAAGAGCTGGACTTTTTGCATGGCCATTTTCACTGCTGATCAGACTGCTCTGTCAATTGCAAGGAAAACTACAGAGGCAACTTCATCATGAGTATAAAGGATTTTAGCTTTATAAAGGCTCTCTCTTGACAGTCTGGAGTAATTCTTACACAGCTATACAGATAGCTCACTTAGTTATCAATTTTAGGCAAATATAGCCCCCTGCCTTGCTGTGTTAAATAAATGGGAAAAGCCACAGGGATATCTACAAACATATAAGGATAATGACTGTATTTATTAGCCATTGTCTATTTCACGTGTGATCCTTTAACAAACACGCAGCAGAAATAAAACTAGCAAATGTTTTCCCTTATTTCTCTGCAAACGCTTACTTAAGCTTTTATTATATTTGGCCATGGGACATTCGGTAAACTTACTGATGATATCAGAGAATGATTTTACAAACAGTAAAAGTTACACTATTGACACCTCCAAATTCTGGAGTATTTACATTGTGTTAGGTGCACACTTGCTCAGTAAGATTAACAAACATTACTAGAAAGGCTATAGCCAAATCCACCCTGGTTGTTTATAAAACCTTTACAACTCATCAGCTTCCACTAACATACTGGCACTGTTCAATTACCATCACTTTTAGAGAGCCTTAGCAAAACATCCTGTGCCCATGTAAATAGACAAATCTGAAAACTAGCTGGTCTGTTGGCTTACATACTGTAGGTAATGTTTTCTTTTGCTCAAATTTGTTCTAGAAACTAATCACGCTCTGATAAAGCCATCTGCAAATATGAGAAAGATTGACATCCACATGTCAAAGTTTACACAGCCTGACCAAGTGTACATATAGTACAGATGATGTTAGGGCCCTGCTGTTCGGAGTTTCTTCAGGCCATGTTGGAATGGAACATGCCGTATAACAATGCAGGCTTCTGTGCATCAGCCAAGCCTGCCTGTGGAGTTATTAGAAAATGTCACTTCTACCAACATATTTTACACTCTGAAACTGGGGCATTGGTGATGCCATGAAAATTCCTCCCAAAATGTACGCTGCATACCTGCGCTTTAACTTATCATAGAGCACAGCATCGATCCGAGATCTGAGATGGGAATTATTCACATCCCTTATGAAAGCAGACCTTTAAACTTTAAAAACTGACCAATCATTTTCACCTAGTGTGATGGAAATTCTGTCCAGCTGTTGGTGGAACTGGTGGGGAGCAGAGATGACATGTAACTCGTGGTGGTGGTGGGCAGGGGGACGGTGGAGGGACATGACCACCTCATGCATTGCCTCTGGGCTGTGAAGCAGCAGCAGAGCCAGGAGCACCAGGGCAGCGGTGAGTGAGCACCTTCAGGGAGCAGCTCATAGCAGCCAGGGTCCAGTCGCAGGAATTTGGAAATTGTCCTGGCGGACTGAGTTGAATTGTGCAGGTCATCCCAAGTGAGTGTCAGTCCAACTTCCATCCCACGCAGCCCCATCAGGGGTTCCATTATGTGCCACATATGGGTACATACCACCATGGGTAAAGTTTTCAAAGTGCCTAATTCAATGGGACTTTAGCTCCTAAGCCACTTAGGGGCTTTTGAAAAAGTAACCCCCATATTGCTAATGAATCATATATTGAGCATATACATAACCTCTCTTTTAAAGGAATTGCTAGTGAATTGAGCTCAGTATTCTTGAACAACAGGTAGGGATATATTGTTTGATAAATAGAATTGTTAGAATGTACTTTGAATGCCTAACATTTGTTCTCTGCAATTGCTTAATTACAAATGAAGGCCCCAAAGGCCTAGGTCCGGAGACATGGATTTAAGTTGAATTGCTATCCTGGTAGTAAAGGGTGAAATCCTGGCCCCATTGAAGTCAATGAGAATTTTGCCATTGATTTCAGTGGGACAAGGATTTCACCCAGACTCTGTATTCCCCTCTGGAACAGAGTTCTTTGGTAGCCATACAATGTAAGGTTCCTTTCTGCTCTGTTCCACTCATTAACTTTTACCTAGTGCTGATATATGCAATACTCCACACCCATGCTATGCAGGAACCTCCCCTATGAAGACCTAAATTGGCTTGTTGGACTCAACAGGACTGCTCTTCCAGGAGAGCATTGGGAGCTTCTGGTGCGGAGCACTTCTGAAAACGTGGCCACTTCATCTCAGTGCCTACGTGGGTGCTGAGCACAACTGAAAGCACAGGCGCTGGCTTTTGTTTTTGCCAGTAGGTGCTTGCTCTTCTCTGCCTCCCTCCCCTACTGTGCGAGCAATAGGTGGGACCTTTGGGGGGAAGGGAAGAGGCTGAGCATGGGCAGGGCCTCAGGATGGAGCACAGGTGTGGGGAAAGGGGCTGAGTGGGGGCAAGGCCTTGGGGCAGAGCACAGGTGGGGCATTGAGGGGGAAAGAGGCCAAGTGGGGGTGGGACATCAGGGTGAAGTGCGAATGGGGCCTTGGGGTGGAGCAGCAGGTGGCGCCATGGGATGGGAATCAGGGCCCACAAAAATCCAGCCCTGTGGGTGCTGAGCACCCTCTATTTTTATTCAGTTGGTGCTTAAGCCCCGGAGCACCCATGAACTCTGCACTTATGTCTGAAAGGGTGACCTGTCATCCATCTTTCTGTGCTCAGTCCCATAGTTGTCTGTCTTATCTATTGTAATCTCCTCAGGGCAGGGACCGTCTGATACGTTTCTACAGCTCTTAGCGCTGTGGGACTCCCATCTTGATTGGTGCCTCTAAATGTTACTTGAAATAAATAAGTAATATAAATAAATAATGAAGAATTCAGGGTTCTTAAATGAGTAATATTACTCTTTGGGCTGGCTATGAATTGGTGGCATCAACTCTTTCTGGGTGTTGTTTTTTAAATGCCAGAAGCGAACGCTTGAAAAAGATTCAAGGTGGAGATTAGTGAACTCCTCTGACACAGCACATTTTCCCCCATTGAAGAATGGCCGATAGAGTTGGTCCGAAGTAAGAAGGATTTTCGTTTGGCTTTCCTTATATAAACAAGGCTTTTGTTGACTTATAAACAGGACTTGTGCTTGGGGTTTTGGACTGGATTCCAGTGGTTGGCATCTACACTCTGACATTCCACATACAGAAAGAGAAAATAAATCACGAACGGTTCACTTGGCCGTATTTAGAAAGAAAGGATTTATACAGAATTTAATGAACTTCCTGTCCTTTTCTAATCAAATAAAATATTATTCTCACCCAGCGCCGACATTGGATATGTGCCTTGATGGCCTTGCGTAGGGTGCCAACTTGGAAGGGGTGCAAAGTGTGTCATGCTCCGCATCCTGGAAGTAAATGAAATCTTTGAAGGCAGACCCCCAGCGAGAGCACTAAACTTCATAAAAACACTCCAGAACCGCGCTCAGAGAACTAGCAAAAAAAATCCCAGGCCAGTCTGATTAGGTAGAATAATGCTCATTCACAAGACTTACACTCAGCTGAGCGTCACAATCTTCTGATGCGAGCCGCTGGCTATTCAGTGCATTGTCCTGTTCTAGAACATTCCCAGCTCTCTCAAATGCCCCTTCATTTGGTCTCACATGCACCTCCATCCTTTACTAAACTGGTGCCTGCTCCTGCTTGTTTTGTTGAAAATTATTTACATCAGACAAAGAATCCTGAAGCTGAAAGTATGTCTACATTACGGAGACTATAAAAGAGGATAGCGATGTTGGCATAGCCCAGAGCGTAAATGCAGCCTACACCAACAGAAGGGGTTTAGCTGTTGGTGTGGGAACACCACTTCCATGAAGGACATTAGCTTCCATGGACGTAACTGTGTCTACACTAAGGATTATGTTGGCAGAGTTATATGGCTAGAAGTTATGGTTTTTTCACAACTCTTGATCAACATAGCTATGCTGCTATAAAACTTCCAAGGGTCAGCCAAACCTGAGGTTAGAGAGGGCAATGTACACAGAAAGGATGCTGTGGAGACTTGGGTTTTTAGCTCTATAGGTTGCCAATTCAATCCCTGGTGTATTGGCCAAGATGGTGGCTCTCCCGAGCTTTTTAAATTTCATACACGAATAACTGTTTTGCGTTCCTCATTTTGTGTCTTTGTCACATGCTATCCTTCGTTACATATTTAGGCTCCTGTCGTTTGAGAGGTGTGGACACTCCTCTGCCACCCTGCTCTTCTGAAGTTGTCTTCTGCCTTTATGATGCCACCATCCACTTTCCCACACCCAGTCCTATGGCCAGACAGTGATCCTGGCTTTCCTAGCCTCAGTATTGTCTCTAATGATGTTCCCATGTGAATAAAATCTGTAAAGTAAGGAAGTAGTGATTTTATAAATGGGATATTCTTTCTTCCTAGGAGGATTGTTTTTGGTACCCAGGCGTCATGGCTTCTTTGCTGCTTTCCAATAGCTTAATATGAGCTCTCTTCTTCTCTATGAGCAGTAGCCTGTTGCTCCAGGAATTAAGGCTCATTCTGAGGTTAAAGTACTGGCCTGACACTTAGGAAATCTGGGTTCAAATCCTGACTCTGCCACATACTCCCTGGATGACCTTGGGCAAGTCACTTAATCTCTCTGCACCTCAGTTCCCCAACTCTAAAATTAGGATATTAATCCTCCTTTTGTATGCCTGATCTATTTAAATTGTAAACTCTTTGTGGTAGGAAGTGTCCCTTACTGTGTGCCTAGCACCTTGGGACCATGATCGCTGTTCGAGGCCTGTAGATGCTACTATAATATAAATAGTAATAGTGAAAAGAAGTAAAGGAAGAGGCATCAGCTGATTACAGAGTGGATTTTAGACCTGGTCTGAACGCCTGCTTCCTTTTAGGGCATAAAAGGATAGAACTTCTGGTAAGGGCAGAGCAGAAGCACCCATTCACTTCCCCATCATCCCAGGTGACTCTGGATACAGACCCTCCAGTGAGAGGCCTGTGGCCTAGACAAAGACTGAGGTAAGAGGTCATTTTGACCTAGGACTTTGAGGTATTTTTTTACTCCTATTTTTCCAGAGCTAGGTGGTCTAGTTCAGCTGGAGAACTAACCCAACCAGAATGAGGTCCTGTGGAGATGGCAAGGAGATAAAACCCTGCCACAGCAGGGAATGGATTTTAAAAGAGACATTTCTCCTACACCAGAAAATTGATAGGGAAAGATAACACTTGTCTGCTTTTCCCATGCGAATCCCTATCAATTGACACAAGACATGTCACACAAGGTTAATCTCTATGGATTTGGAATCTTGCTCGCTATTTCTTCACCCTGCTAATGCTTCTCAATAAAAGTTAGAGCTGAAGAGTTGTATAATAGTCACCTACTTTACCTCATCTGCACTTTGAAGGAAAATCACATATTTGGGACTGTGTTCAGAGTCCGATCTAGTGCTCATTGAAATCCACGAAAAGACGACCGTTGGCTTCAGTGGGCTTTGGATCAAACCTCAAATGATTGGATACTGTCCACATGATCTGGACATGGATGGGATTTTCAAAAGTACTCAATATTAGACCTAACTCTGCTCCCCCTGAGCCTTCAATCAGAGGAAAGTTAGCACAGGGCTGTGCCCCTTTGAAAATCCCACCCTGGGTCTCTAGCATTATGGTTCCTATGCGAGCGTGCTCTGGAGGGTTCCCCAGGGTTTAATTATTCATTTTTAGAGCTGGTCAGAAGCTGGAATTTCTATTCCATGCAAAATTTAGATTTTCTTTTCCATTCCAAATCAGGAAGACAAGGGGAAATTTTGCATTTTCTAATGTGGGCACCAAGTTTCCAGGGAGTAGCCTGAAACCACCAATTAGATTAACTAATCAGATGTCAGCGGTTAATGACTTTCAGCCATGACTGACCTTGGCCAAATTTCAACAAGACTCCTGTCCAAAGCACTCCTCACCTCAGCCAACCCTGCCCTACACTTTCTGTGCCTACTGATTTTATTATGGTATCGGTCTGTTGCAACACTGCTGTATCCTACTTCTTGGTTATGAATTTACATAGTTTTATTACTCCTTATTACTCCGTTAGATTGAGCACGAGGGATCCAAGACCATTGCCAAGCTGAACACTGAACACAAAGCAATGGTGTTTTGACACTAGGTCACTTAACTATTGCACGTCTTATGTCATAATCTGCAAAAATGGACCTGATTCTCATTTATGCCAAGGCTCCTCTACACCACTCTGGTAGAGTGTAGTACAAATTACAGAGCAGCATAAAGGGGCGTCAGCATCAATGAAAATCAGTCTCCAAAATTGTCTATTTCCTTTTTTTTTTTTTTTTTTAAATAAACCCGAGGCCCCAGTTTAATAGAAACTCAAAGTGCAGATTCACACGTGCTAATATGAGATGTTTAAGGATACTTGTTTGAAAGCATATCAACATCAATCATTGTCCGCTGCTACTTGAAAAACAACACGGATAGACTAGTCCCTAGCAAAGCTTTCTCACTGCCTCTGCAGCAGGCTGCAATTCAATTAGTCATGGTCAGAGGGTGGCATTATTATTCATACATTACTGATTGTTCCCAAAGTCAACAACACTAGGATGGGGTCTGTGATCCTCTCTGTGCCTTTAGCCCGGACACAAAGGAAAATACTATGGAGACCCTGGGGGTGGGACATTTTGTCTGAATTCTGATCTTGTTTGCAAGCTTCACAGTCAGATCTTGCTGTTTTTCAAAGTCCTCACAGAGGCGTGTCAATTTATGCATACAAAAAAGCCCAGAAATATTTTACTCCTATCAGTTCCATGATGGACCTTTTAGAAGGGATAACTTTTTTTTCCAAAAGCCACATGCTAATATTAGGCACACTGAAGCTTAAACTATGCAAATAAAAATCCTGTCACCTTAGAATATAATAATGATTGACAGCTTAGCAATTAACAGTAAATAACCATACTAATGCAACAGAGATATCATTTGCATGCTGCAGAAATGGTATTCACCCACGAAAGCTCACGCTCCAAAACGTCTGTTAGTCTATAAGGTGCCAGAGGATTCTCTGCTGCTTTTACAAAAACTGTAATGGACTATGAAGCCAGCTGTTTATCATTGTGGGGAAAGCCAATGTATACACAACATGCAAAACTGACCAAAGGGTTTAAGGCCAACTTCTGTCCTCAGATGTCCCTGTGACTCTGGGGCCAGTGAAATTGATGGGAGCTGTGCAAGGACAAAACCTGGCAATTCATGTGAACTGGCAGCTCTTTGCATCATTAAAACTTCAAGAGGCAAATTTTGCCGTGATTTACTCTTTGTAGAACCAATTCAAAGCCCCCCAAGACTGGAACCAACCAACCAAATCCTCTCCCTTTTCACATGGGGAAAATTCTCAGATCAAAACTGAGTCTCAGCCTTCACTCTGTATGAATCAACTTGAAACAACCCACATCTGGAGTAAATGTGTTAAAGAAATACCATGACAAGATTGCTAATTGGTTTACACCGTGCTGTCTGGCCTGCCAGCGAGGTCCCCTCCTGCTAGGTTTATCACCTCTGCCAATGGTGCAAATTGCAATCAAAGATGAGAAATTTGTCAGGACATCATGATTTGCACTGTGATTTAATTGGGTTGCCCATGATGTAATAAGCAAATGCAAAAATGTATTAACTGCTGCAAGAAAAAATTGAGACCATTTCACATTTTACAGTCTGCCAGACATAGCCATATGAGCTGAAGGCCCAAAGCACCCTGCCTGCAATATCATCATCTTAAATAGGAGCTACCCAACCAACCAGGGGACTTTACATGCTTGGGCAATGCAATGAATCATTTGCAACGAGACAGGCCATTCTGTGGGTGGATTCCTGGGCGTCTTAAAGTCAATGGCAAAATTCCTATTGACTTCAACAGAGCCAGAATTTCACTCAGGATCTGAAACCTGACCAGCAAAGTCTTGCAGAAGGCTTGTGCACTGAGCTTCCCTAAGATCTGTGGAAAAAATGCTCTCTCTTCTGTTTCTCCCTAGACAATTTTAACAGTGTCACTACTGCAAATTCACCTTGAACCGTAATACTGAAGCTATTTTATTCGGCTCTCATCACCATTGTATCTGAGTTCCTTCCAGCAGTGCATTAAGTAACTGGACTACACATCTGTGCCAGGTGGTTTGTTCTCCCTTGCACCAGGGGCAGCAGAATGAGAGAGGGGGCTAGGGGGCCATGACCCCATCACTTTTTACTACCCAGAAGGGTAAGTGACAGGGAGAGGGCAGAGAGGAGCGAGCAGAGGGACGGGTCTTGGGCAGAGGGGAGAGGCAGTGTGAGGGTAGGGCCTCGGGGAAGGGGAGGCAAGGTCACGGTTTGGGTGCTGGTGCCCCTCCTACCCCCACTTTTAGGAAGCTTCCACCTCTCCTGCCTCACATGCTCCCCATGGGGAGAACTGTGTGTGCAGTGAAGTATTGGGTTCTGGTAGCAGGGTTTTGTTTCGGGGCAGGGAGGTTAAAATGTACACAGGCTCAGTTAGAGAAGACAGGTTCAAGGAACGCACCTTGCTCTGAGAGTGGAAAGTGGGGAGGTTTGTGATGGCCCATAGTTCCTGGGGGAGTTTGTTCCACAATCTCACAGCAGCCTCCAAGAAAGCTTGGCCTCCCGCACAAGCAAACCCCGTTGCAGCTGAGCAGTGGAGCTGTCAACCATAGTTTTCATCCCAGAGCTTTAGGCTCTTTTACATACCCTGGATGCAGGCCCCTGAGCACCTTGAAGATAAAAAGACCCAAACTGTCTCTGGTTGGCTTTACTGCAGTAGTCACTGCTACTGAGTAAAAGAAAACTGTCCCCAGATAAAACAACATGGTGGACCAGGGAGAAGGAAAAGCTGCTATTTTGGCAACAACTTAATTTTTAACCTCCTGCACACTCCTGGGGCCAGTTCTGTGTTCAGCAACACCCATACAACTACATGAAAAGAGACAAACTTGCAGTGAAATGTCCCACTCACTGAGGTTACAAGGAACTTTAGCAGTGAAGGTTCTTACTTTCACTCTACTTCCCAAGGCTACTCAGGTGCTTAAAGCAGCGCACAAAGGTTTGTAGTGGTGTCAAGGAGTACAATTTGGCTCCCGGCCTTTGCGGGAGTTATTTTGTAGTCGGCACTGTGGTGCAGTCCATAAAGAGGTTTTTTTTAAAATGTTCAAAGCTTTGCTGCCTGATTTGAGATTGCTGTAGCATGAGAGGGCAAGGATATTAATGGGCTCAGTTTTAGATGCCAGGTTGTATAATTTAGGAGTTGCTATATTGGGTGTAGTGTTGCTAACCCCCCACATTAAAAAACATCGAAATATAGGGCTGGAAGGGAGCTTGAAATGTCACCAAGTCCAGCCCCTTGTCTGGTAGCAGGACCCAGTAAACCTAGACCATCCTTGACAGGTGTTTGTCAAAGCTGTTTTTAAATGTTTCCAATGATGGGGGCTCCATGTCCTCTTTGGGAAGCCTATTCCAGAGCTTAACTACCCTGATTTCCCTCATATCTAACCTAGATCTCCCTTGCCGCAAATTAAGCTCATTACCTCTTGTCCTGCCTTCAGTGGACATGGAGAACAATTGATCATTTCCTCTCTATAACAGCCCTTAACATCTCTGAAGGCTGCTACAGACCTCACCCCCCTCAGTATTCTTTTCTCAGGACTAAACATGCCCAGTTTTTTTAACCTTTCCTGATAAAAAGGTTTAGAAAACCTGACCTTTCATTTCTGTTGCTCTCTTCTGGACTTTCTCCAATTTGTCTACAACCTTCTTAAATTGTGCTTCCAGAATAGGACACAGTACTCCAGTACTGAGCAGAATGGGACAATTACCTCCTGTATCTGACACAGAGAACTCCTATTAATACAGGATTGCATTTCTTCCCCCTGCTTCTTAATACAGAATCATATTAACTTTTTTTGTAGCTGCAGCACATGGATGACTCACTCAGTCAGTCAGTGGTCCACTATAACCTCCAGATCCCTTTCAGCGGTACTACCACCAAGCCATTTTTACTCCCTTTTTGGTATCTGTGTATTTGATTTTTCCTTCCTGATTGAAGTACTTTGCACTTGTCTTTATTGAATTTCATCTTGTTGAATTCAGATCAATTCTCTAATTTGTCAATGTCATTTTGAATTTTAAACCTGTCCTCCAAAATGCTTTCAACCCCTCTCAGCTTTAGTGTCATCTGCAAATTTTATAAGCCTACTCTCTACTCCATTATCCAAGTCATTAATGAAAGTATGGACTAGTACCAGAGCCAGGACTGACCTACGTGGGACCCCACTAGACACACCCTCCAGTTTGACAACTAACTCTTAGAGTATGGGTCTTTCACCCAGCTGTGTACCCACCCTATAGTAATTTAGTCTAGACCACATTTCCCTAGTTTGCTTATGAGAATGTCTCATGGAACTGTGTCAAAAGCCTTACTAAAATCAAGGGGTATATCATGTCTACTGCTTCCCCCCATTCACTAGGTTAGAAATTCTATCGCAGAAGGACATTAAGTTAGATTGGCATCATTTGTTCTTGACAATCTATACTGACTATTCCTTATAATGCTATTATCCTCCAGGTGCTTACAAATTGATTTTTTGATAACTTGTTCCATATCTTTCCAGGTATTGAAGTTAGGCTGACTGATCTATAATTCTCCAGGTCCTCCTTGTTTAACTATAGGTACTACGTTTGTCCTTCTTCAGTTTTCTGGGACCTCTCCTGTCCTGGAGGAATTCTCAGAGATAATTGCTAATAGCTCTGAGATTGCTTCAGCTAGTTTCTTAAGTACTTTAGGATGAAGTTCATTAGACCCTGCTGCCTTGAATACAACTAATTTAGCTAAATATTCTGTGCTTTCCCTATTATGGCTTGTGTTCCTTCTCCCTGGTTGTTAATATTAACTGTGTTGAGTATCTGGTTAGCATTAACCTTTTTAGTGAAGACTGAAACAAAATAGGCATTAAACACCTCAGCTTTCTTGATTGTCAGTTATTAGCTCTTCTTCCCTGTTAAGTGGAGGACCTACACTTTCCTTCATCTTTCTTTTGCTCCTAATGTATTTAAAGAATCTTTTCTTATTGCCTTTTATGTCCCTACATACCTGCGCTGTTCTTTGTACTCCTTAGCAATTTAACCATGTTTCTTCTTTTTGTAGGATTCAGTTTTGATTTTCAGGTAATTAAAGAGCTCCTGATGGAGCCATACTGGCCTCTTACTATTCTTCCCATCTTTCCTTTACATCAGAATAGTTTGTAGCTGTGCCCTTAATACTGTCTCCTTGAGAAACTACCAGTTCTCCTAAACTCCTTTTCCCCTTAGATTTTCTTCCCATGTGCCCTTAGCCACCAGTTCTGAGTTTAACATTTTTTTTTTTGAAGCCCAGTATCTTTATTCTGCTGCTCACTCCTTCCTTTCCTTAGAAGAATGAAATCTATCCTTTCATGATCGCTACCCCCAAATTATCATTCACCTTCAGATTTGCTACTAATTCCTCCCTGTTGGTTAGAATCAAGCCTAAAACAACTGTTCTTCTGGTTACTTTTTGGAACAAACAGTTGTCCTCTGGAGCAGGACAATGCTAGAGAAGCTCTTTATCAGCTCCTGCCACTTCAGCCCCCAGTCCATTCTCCCTGATTGGGGCTGGGTGAACCACCCTGTGTTTGCCTGGTAACAGACCACACCTGCCAGCCTCATTAGCAGGAGCTAGAAGGCTGGAAGGAAGGTGGGGGGAGGAGACTAAGAGGGGGAGGTCAGGCTCAGAGGGAGTAGGAGTCTCCTAGTCTGTTGCTAGCCAGGCCTGTGGTAGGCCAAGCAGTTGGAAAGCCTGTATATAGTTGGAAACTGGTGGTGGGAAACTTATCATGATTAAACAGGGGTATTGCTCCAGGCTGAAGCATCCCTGGTTCATGGAGGAGAGGGGCCAAGGGGATGAATCCAGAGGGGTGCAGTGTGTACCCCATTACATCCCTGGTACAAGAACTTATTGAAAATTTTGTTTTGCCATATTACTTTCTCAGTCATGAGTCAGGCCCCCCAAAATCACAAGATTGGCTTAAAAATCATGAGAATTTTTTTTTAAACTATATTTCAGTTTCTTTTTACTTGCCTTTTGGTTTCTGAGCCTTTAGGCTGTACTGGGGTCACATTTTCCAAGTTTTTCTATGTAACCACCAGGACTAGCAACCATAGTTTTCTTTTTTTTAAGAGGAAAGCTGAGATTCTCATACTGTCACATGATTCCAGTAGCTGGGGCTTTAAGAAAAAGACCAATGAGCACAAAACTCATGAGAATATTTCAAGAGCTGACCACACTGGTGGACCAGATCAATGGACCATCTAATCTAGTATCCTGTCTCTGATAATAGCCAGCCCAAGTTGCTTTAGAGGAAGATGCAAGAAATCCCATAATGGGCAGATGTGGGATAATTTAGACTATCCTGCAAAAGGGCTCATCTAGTTCTTAGCAGTGTATTAAATGAAGATTATGGCCCTGATTGAGCAAAGTATCCAATCCTGTATTCAAGAAAGCACTTGAGTAACCTTTGGCAGTAGAGTGAAAGTAAGGATTTTCACAATTGAAGTTCCTTATAACCTAAGTGGGTGGAACATTTGACTGCATATTTGAGGTCTCTTTCATGTCATGCTCACAGATAAAAAGGTTTTAACATTTTCAAATTTCACTTGATTTGGGGCTTCATGATGAACCTCGAACATGTTAAATTTCAATACATGTTGGCTGAAGTCAGAAGAGTCTTTTATCCCACCAGCCATGTAACAGTTCCAACCTCCTCCTTACTCTTTAAACTAGAGAAGACTGAAAACAGAATAAACTATGCTGCAAAAAAATTAGCAATTTTTCCACTTCCTTTTTGTGTGTGTGTCAAAATTTAGATGAAACATTTTTTGTCAAGATTAAAATCAAAATTCAGCCATCCCAATAGCCAGTCAAAGGCAGGGGTGGGATGATGGCATATTCTGGGTTTGTTCAGTACCTAGTGCAATGGGCTGATCCATGGTGGGGTATCCAGCTGCTACTGCAATTCTGCTAGTAATAATAATAGGAGTCCAGCTGGCAGTCTTTGGATGGGGTGGGGAATTGGGAAGGTGAAGGGTGGCTGAGCCTGGGACAGTGATGAATATCACCTGGCTCTTGGGATAGCTGGGCAAAGGGTCAGACAGTTTTGCCTTGGAGGTGTCAGTGTGTACACATATTAATCTTTCACTGAGGAACACCTCAGTGGGCTTTTTTGAGATACAGAGCCAAGGTGAGCAGACACCTGCTCAGTGAGCATTGACCAGCCCCTCTGCTTGCTTGTGTAACCTTTCCTAACAATCATCAGAGGGGTAGCCATGTTAGTCTGGATCTGTAAAAGCAGTAAAGAGTCCTGTGGCACCTTAAAGACTAACAGATGTATTGGAGCATGAGCTTTCGTGGGTGAATACCCACTTTGTCGGACATCCGATGAAGTTGGTATTCACCCACGAAAGCTCATGCTCCAATACATCTGTTAGTCTTTAAGGTGCCACAGGACTCTTTACTGCTTTTACTTTCCTAACAATGAGATTCCCTAACACATGGTGCCTTCAAGCAGGGCTGGGGGAGGTTTAACCAGTTTGTGGATCTTGGCAAAGGCTGCACATCTCTCGCAGGCCCTCAAAAAGAGACCAGCACGTCTACAGTGGATCACATAGTTACAAGCTGTAGGTGTTGTAGATTGTGGCTGATCCTTTCAGATGTTACAAATTCCCTGGCCGTGTCAGAGGAGTTTGTAAGCTTCTCACCCCCAAATACTCTCCTCAAGGAACCTGCAGGCGGCACCAGACAAGTATGTTTTCCGCTCCCTATGCTGCTACTGGAACTCACAACCTGAATCAGCTGCAGCACAAGAGCTGGTAATGCAAGTGATGGGAATTCCAGCTATTTCTTTCTTGCAGGTGACAAGATCTGTGGATGCACTTGCATTGCTTTAATGGGAAATCATAGGGATTTGTTTGGTCCAATACCTAATTAATGTGCCATGGACAATAGAATACATGTAGAAATATCACCTCTAATAGCTGAAGGCTAGATCAGGGGTGGCCAACCCGTGACTCCAGAGCCACATGAGGCTCTTCAGAAGTTAATATGCAGCTCCTTGTATAGGTACCGACTTGGGCTGGAGCTACAAGTATCAACTTTCCAATGTGCTGGAGGGTGCTCACTGCTCAACCTCTGGCTCTGCCCCAGGCCCTGCCCCCATTCCACCCCTTCCCGCCCCCTCCCCTGAGCTTGCCGTGCCCTCACTCCTCCCCTTCCCCCCCAGAGCCTCCTGCATGCCACAAAACAGCTGATTAGGAGGCGCTGGGAGCGGGGTGGGGGAGGAGCTGATGGGGGGGGGTTCTGATTATTACTATGGCTCTTTGGCAATGTACATTGGTCAATTCTGGCTCCTCCTCAGGCTTTGGTTGGCCACCCCCGGGCTAGATTCTAACTAGGGCTCAGTGCTCAGGGAAGGCATTAATAGGGAATAAGAACCCCCTTTATCCTCCTAAACTGGCTACCTAGATCTAAGGTTCATCACTTGCCCACTTCCTCCCATTCTGGAGCAGGTGGTTGGGGAGGGCTGGGTAAGGAAAAACCTCGGCTTCACACTCTTTACTTATTGGCTGATGTAACACAGCAATTATTGCTGGAGGAGTGCTAATACAGGCCAGCAGCAAAGTACTCATCCCCGCAGTAGCAAAGGAGAAGCAGGAAGGGAATTATGACAGATAGGCATGACTCTGAGTCACAGGATGAAATCCTGGCCTGATTGAGGTAAAAGGCAGGCTCTCACTGACTTCACTGGAGCAAAGATTTCACCTTTCATGACTCATGGGACTTCTCCTAGGGTGACGGAGTTCATGGAAAACCCATTGCTGTAGGCTGTGCCTAAAGGTACAATCCAGCTCTAAAAAAAATTCAGCTCCAAGGAGTCAAAGCAGTCCGATGTGGTAGAACCGATTGAGGGCCGACATTCAGGAGGAAGTAGAGGCATTTACACTTGACCAAAAGAATTGGCATAATGAATTTTCCAGAAGTAAAAAAAACTCCCTAAGGTTTTCCATAACTCACAGTGACTGGTCTGGCTGACTTCACGCTGGGTGAGGGGGAAGTCATAGTTCCGTTTTGAGTTGATCCCAAAAATTGAGCAGGGGGGCAAAAAAAGCTTTTCGTTGAAATTCTGGGGGCCAGGGATTAGTCTAAATGAGGCTGATCATGGTAAACACCTTGCAGTCGTAACCCCAAAATTATTGCCATGGCTCCACGATGTCTGAAAGGGCATTTTATGTGTCACCTAATCCACAGTCCTTTCTGCCCTGCCCAACAAATCACACTGAAATAAAAGTAATGACCTGATAACAGTAACGATGTCCATTTTTCTAAAAGGGACCCTTTATCAGTTCATTTGTATTCCCCTCCTGCCTCTGACTCTTCCAAAGGACCAGCCCAAAGGCAGCAAAGAAGCAATAGCCAAGAAGCAGCCCAAAAAGTCATGAAATGATCTATGTAATGTTTCATGTCAGTAACTGGAATTATTTTGCATAGTGCTACTGTTCTGGCCCATTGACAGCATGATTTAATGTTGCAGTTGCTTGGTGTTGACATGACAACTGTAGAATATGCCGTAAATATCCTAGTAGTGGACATGAATGGTATGTTTACACTGTGTGTGTTGTATTGCATGACATGTGGCCACACCATTCGCCTTTCCAGGTGGCAGGACCTGGGGGCTGGGAGTTTTTAAAACTTACTTACTTTTGTTTTGGTTTATAAGCATTTTTATGGCACTTATCACTGTAGTATCTGAGCATCTCACACAGGTTAATGAATGAATTGGCTGAAATAACTTTCAACCAGTTTTCAGAGCACTTTAGTCCAATATGTGGTTGAATTGCCAGAGAAATGAAGCCAACTATTTCCTTAAGGGGGAAAAAATCTTCAGTGGAAAACAGGTTTTTACATGTGGACAGTTATTTATTAAATTATCTACATGTTATTATACAAAGGGCCTAATCCAAAACCGATTGAAGTCAATGAAAGTTTTTCCATTGACTTCAATGGGTTCTGAATCAGGTTTTTAGTGGAAACAGTAAGCCAAACACTGCTCTCTCATATGCCCCTGGAAATCCAGTTGAGGTCACTAGGCCAGATTCTATTCTCAGTAACACTGGTGCAAACCTGAAGTAATTGCATGGCAGTCTGTGAACTTCAGGGATGTAAGTCCCAAGTTAAGTGAGGTGAACTTAGTTTTCCAATCAGTACGTGCAGGTCAGTTGGATTAGCTGTATTTTCCAAGGCTACTGGTAAAAGGAGGTATTTACGCAATAAAATAAAAGAAAAAAGAGATATTTGCACACTTTGAAATGGGATCTTCTCCCATTGTTACAGATGTAGCTAAACTGTAGAACTGCTGTGGGAGCTGTCCTAGTCTCCTGGATCAGACAGACCTTCCTCAGATCCCAGAATAACAGGGCTCACCTGGCCTTTACGTCCATGTAACACTGGGGCAGGTTTTGACACAAGATACATTCCCGAAGGGTGAGCTTCATCTCTGTACTGAGAACAAGTACCAGGTCGCGGCACCACTTAAGGGTTCCCCCCCCCCACACTTTTGAGGGTTTCAGTGTGACTTAAGTGAGTGCTGGCCTCTGAAGTTCACCCACACTAAATGATGAACTTGAGCAACAGCCAAAATAGATACATCAATATCCATGCAAACCACATTGGTTTTCCCATTTGACCTTCATGTCTGCTGTCTTTGGACTGCACTGTAACTACTGTCTGTGCACCAAAGATCAAATTCTCCCCCTCTAAAAACAATCTCCTATATCAAAATTATAGAGCTCTTGCACCAGCTGGGAACTGCCAGAGCACAGCAATACTCTGACCATATTCCTTTCTCTGGGGACACATACCCCTTCTCTGGGCACACAGCTGGGTTTTCCTCTATGTGGGGGCATTATCAACTGGGCACTTAGATTAATTGTATGGCCCTGAGCAGAACAAAGGGGCCATAATTTGATTCAGGATTGGGCCCATTAAGCTCTTCCTGGCTTGTAACTCTTCACATACTGTCTCTGTCCTAGAACAACTTGTGGATTGGGAAAACAGGTTATAGTAATTTAGAGATATTATCTAAGTAGGCAATGGATCAAACCCTTTGGAGGTAGTTAGGTCTTGTACTGGACTGCTGCAGAAAGGTGGGCAGAAGCTGGACCTGATCCAAAGCCTATTGAAGTTAATGGCCCAAGGAAGTCAGTGAAAACATTCCCCACTGATGCTATTGGGTTTGGCCCATGATACCCAAAGGAATTACAGTTTTTAATCTATCTGTTCTCTCTCTTTCTCACTCACACCCACACCATCACTTTTGAATCCGAACAACTCTTAAACATTTAAAATATGAATCAACACCAATTTCTCTTTTACTTCCTTCCCAGGCTGCAGAAGAAATATCTTGGTTAGTTTACTGAGCTTTGGTCTGCTTGTTTGGGGTGTGTGCATGTAGGCTTCATTGACTGAAGCCTAAACTGAACAATGATGGGTCTGTATAAATTAATAGGGCAGAGGAAAGACCTAGTTGAACTGATAGAGCTGACATTTTAATTCTCAGTTCAATCTACAGCAGCAGAAAAGGATAGTGAGTTACCAGTTTGGACTGAGGTTGACATTAGATAACCCCCGAGGAAATTGTGCCTTCACTTGCCGGAGGCAGCAGGGTCTAGTGGATATGGCACTAGATTAGCAGTCAGGAGCCCTATGTTCATTCCCATCTCAACCATTGAATATCTGCATAACACTGGGCAAATCTCTTCACCTCTCTGTTCCTCCTCCCATTTTTTGTCTGCCTTGCCTGGGATAAAGAACAGAAGTACGAAAGCTTATGCTCAAATAAATTTGTTAGTCTCTAAGGTGCCACAAGGACTCCTGTTCTTTTTGCGGATACAGACTAACATGGCTGCTACTCTGAAACTTGCCTGGGATAGTCAAGGAAGGTCTCTTACTATGTGCATCTATAGCGTCTAACACAATGGGGCCCCGATCTCAGCTGGGGCCTTTAGATCTTCCTATTGTGCATCTCAATAGAATAAACTTGCTGATCAGGCTGAAGTTGTTACACAGAACAGAGCTGAGTGACAGAGGGTTATATTCAGAGGGAATATATGCCAGAATTAAAGGAGGGCCTATTTTATGGATGGAGTGTTGAACTTGTGGAAATGACTTTTAATGGGAGCAACTGACTGTCCTCGGGGGTGGGGGAGTCAGAAAGATTTTCCCCCCAATCATCCTTTTCTTCCTAAACACCTCTAAATGTTTTATATCTTGTTAGTGAGAAAGACCACCTCCTTGTGCTAGACTGTAGATAGGTATGCAGTATGCAACTACAGTCATAAAATCAGTTACTATCTCTTTAAGTTTTCTGAATAAAGGGGATTTGCTACACTTTAAATTTAGAGTACCTCCAGTACCACCAGAGGGACTGATTCTGTTCCCAGGACTGGCATAATTCCCATTAATTTCAGTGGGAGTTACTCCCTCCTGCAGCAGGGGAATCAGCCTGATTGGAGCAATGCCAATGTAAGGGAGGGGAGAATCTGTCCCTCTAGCAGACTTGCAGTGGCTCTTGCAGGGTGACATGCTGGAGTATATGGTGCATAATCCCACAAACGTGTAATAAAACTGGTCCTAGATCCTATTTTTAAGGAGTAGAATGCAGATCTCCATTAGAAACTGCATCAGCTCTGAATGAGCAGTTAGAATCAAATGAGTGAAGCAGCGGGTAGGATTTTCACCTCACTGCTGGTGCTTTTACACAGGGGAGAATGGTGTAAAGGGTCCCTACAGGCTCTGACCACAGAAGTGCTGTGGTGCAGGAACTCAGGCGGACGGCCACAGACTAATCTTTGAGAGTGCCCCCGCTGCCCGTATAAATCTGGGGGACAGGACAGGTGGGGCATAGCTGCAGCACACAACACCACAGAGATTCTGGGCAGTGCTGCTGGCCATACAAAGCCGGGATCAGGCTGCTGTAATTTAGACATGCCCCAAGGGCTGTCTAAAAGGTAGCCCGGGGGCACCTCCTCCAGCCCCCCGGAGCAGGCCAGGATCAGGAGGGCACAAAGCTGACTCAAAGCCCTCATAACCTCCCTTTCCTTGGGCTTCGTGTTCTAGAGTGAGCCTCTAGAATGTCACCCAGAGTGTGCTAGGGCCTGAAGGCTTTGGATCTGGGCTGGGGAGGTGCAGAAAGGGGAAGTATTGCTGACTGTGCATTGAACGCCTCACCCTAGGCATGCCCTGTTGGCTCTGAAAAGTCTAGGGGAGGAGTAACTTGATTTCTGAAACTCCCCGCCCCCGACACTCGCCCTGCCTGCCCTCTGAATGGGCTAGATGAAGCAAAAGGGAAGTTAACGCTGCTGGGTGAAACATTTACTAGCAGGAGAGGTTCCTGCTGCAAATCTGGGCGTACAGATGAGTTTGCTGTGTAGAGTGGTTGCTGCTAGGCTTTGCCCTGTTCCCAACCTGTGGATCAACAGCTGCACAGCAGGTTTGGGTAGAGTGGAGAATTCAATGGAGGTGCTGTCCCCACACTCCCTCGCCTCCTCCAATCACGCTGCACTCCTTAAGCGTGATTCTCCACTGTGCAGTCATCAACACCTGGGCAAAGTGGGCGTAAAAGGCCACCGCTCTCAGCTGGCCGTCTTTCACGCTCACTTTGCATCCACGGATGTCGCTGTCACCTTGAGAGTTGGGGGATATGAGGCATGTGAGAATCTCAGCTTTCATTTAAAAAAGAGAGCGAGGGAGAGTAGCCCTTAGGGCTGCATGGGAAAGCTTGAAAATGTGACCCGAGCATAACCCTAAAACTTCAGAAAGCAGAAGGCAAATAAAAAAAAGCACCCACGTTTAAAAAAAAAAATCTCATGATTTTTAAACCAATCTCAGGAGCTTTTTGGCACTTGATTTTTTTTTAAACTCTTGGAGCTGGCAAGAGTGAGATGTCCATGACTACCCAATGGGCAAGGCTGTGGAAAGACAGGCCTCTGGTCTAGTTTTTACCTGCATTTGCTCCCCACTGACGTAGGAGAGGAGAATGAATGTGCCTGATGTGATTCAAAAAGACAAGCGATTTCTGAGTTAAGAGTTGAAAAAGTGACTCAAAAATCCATAGAGGCGGTATGGACACAATTCTCCGCTGCTGTAAATTGGTGCCACTCCAGTGACACCAAAGCAGGCAGGCCAGTTTATATCAGCAAAGTATTTGGTCCTATATCTCTGTTACTGAAACCCTCATTTCAAGTTCCTCTTGTGCCTCTAGATTTGCTGAGATTTGTGCCCGCATATGCTGCAACCCCATATCACAAGTATCGGGTGGCGGGGGCACGCTGTGTGATTTCAGACTGTGTATTTTATATGTAGCAAGGGAGACAGACATTTAGACCTCGATTATCCATTATGGAATCCTGCATGGTCTATCCCACCCATGCAAAGTGAACGCAAAACAGTACTGGTGGAGTTTTACACCTCATCTGCAATAATGTAAACAACTGTAGAGTGCAAAGCAGTGGCTAATCAGGGCCCTAGCCCTGGTTTTCATGGTTCTTTTCAAGTAAATAGTTTTAGAACTCTTTCCTGACCACATTATTCTTCTGGTGATAAAACTTAAAAACAAGATTTGCAAAACTGATTAGTGATTTTGGCTGTGTCCATTTTTGCATGTCCAGCTGGAGATGCTTAACAAGGGGTCTGCTTTTCATAAAGTGCTGTTGAGCAGACGTTCTCTGATAATCAAGGCCCTTGAAGGCATCTCAAGCTATGCATCCAGTTACTAGTCACTATTTTAAAATCTAAGCCTAAAAACAGTTAATAGGCCCACAAAAATATCATGGGCTAACTCCTCTGCTGGAATAAATCGGTGTCACTTCGCTGATTTACACCGGGTGGGAATCTGGCCCATATATTAAATAATAGATCCTCCCCCCCATGCACACACAGAAATATACATAGGTGCATGTGAACTGGTGTGCATGGATGTCATTGTATTTCCTAAATTATAAAGTTCTGCCTGCGACGTTCAAACAAACTGGCAACATCTGCAGCTGCTTCTAGACAGACAGACAGACAGTCTGATGTGAATTATTTAACACTAAGTGCCATGACCTCTATTAACAAAGGGAGATGCTTCCAGATCTGCAGGCAGCACCCTGGGAATCAGCTGGATCCAAATCAAACTAACTGAAGATGGGTTAGAATTTATTATACAAGCCTATGGAAAGTTGCCGTTAAAGATGCTGAGAGAGAATGCATGCCAATACAGCACTCTAGTAGCTTAGCTGGTAAAATCACAGTCATAAATTGTGCTTAGGCTAATGATCAATAGCAAGGTACGTGTGCAGACACATACTCTCTCTCTAAAGGACAGATTTCTTTAGTGATCTTGCACTTTCAAAAAATAAAATTATATTGAAATTTCCTGGAGTTCCTTCCCCACCCCTCTGCAATCAAAAGAAAGAACTGAAAGAAATGTGCACTTCAAGGCTTTAAATCTGAAACTTCCTAATCCCCTGAAGTCCACACTAGACTTCTTGCCTCCATGGAAACACCAAAGCATTCATCCAAGTGATTGGCCTCCAATGAATTTTAGATAAGACAGAATGGAAGGGAATTGATGTGATTTTAATGCAGAAGAAAGCGGTGGAAGGGAGGTCCACTTGGTTCATATTTGAATAAAGCAAACATGACAGACAAAAGGCTGACAGCTGTAAATGACATTGTCAGTACAAAAATTATCAGCCAGTTTACAATCTGTTTGCTTATGTTGAACAAACAGAATGTGTGTGGCATCCTTTGGCTCCATGAATGGCAGAAATACTTGCAGGCTCCAGAGAGAGGCAGATATCTGTTCTCCTACAGCCCTGCCACTATTAGATAGCCATTTGACAGCCACACTGAAAAAAAGAAATTCTCTCCTCTGCCTTTTTAGTTCCCTCTTGCTGCTTTTTTCTTTTTTTTTTTTTTTTTTTTTTTAATACAAGACAAGCACCAAAGTTGGGAATAGACACTTGTCTTTTTGTATCAATGGTGTGAATTATGTCGGTAGTGCTGCTGGATCAAGCCGTTTACTAATGTGTCTGACATTCCAAGTCACAAACCTTCAGTTACCTAGCAAGAGTCGCGGTCAACAGTCTTTATTTTTGATTCCTTATAGGAAGCAGATTCTGGGAGCCCCCTAAAGAAAGGCACTTTCCCTGCATTGTCTAGCCTGTCTCATCGTTCGCTTTGCTTTGAACTTGCTTAATGTTTAATTCTCCCACTGAATCTACCCTCCCCCACCTAAAAAATATTAGCTACAAGGAAAAGCAAACAATTTATTTAAAGGGTTTCAGTGCATGGGGAGATAATGAAATATCTATTGTCCTCTGCAGATTGGGGTGTCCTCTTTAACTCAGCTGTGTGTAATGAGTTGTGCAGTCTCAGTTTAACCCTCTTCCATTGTAGCCTACAATCCATATCATATTGCAGAAATCATTCTCTTCCTTCATAAGGACTGGGAGAAGTGCCACAGGTACTAATTAGCTTCCCACTTTGTTAGAGGATCTCTATTGTGCTGCACTCTCTCTCTCTGCCTGGCTGAATTCTACACCTAACAGAGCTTCACCTTTGAGATCAATTCTGTTCTATTCAGGTTCTTATCCTGCACCCATCACCATGGTATCTGGGCACCTATTTGCACTACATAGAGCTAATCAAACCTGTCATTCATGGAAACAATCAACCTTTGCTGAACTGCCTACTAGCATATGGTAATCTTACATTAAAAAGCAACTGGCCATGAATACCCACCTTTGGATTTTTATTTCTACTTTCAGATCTGACCATTATTACATGCTCACCCTTATACCCTGAGTGCTAAAGATATAAGAAAATCGATCATTTTTTGTTGTCGATCATGTCCATTTCTTTCATGTAGATTTAAAAGGGAAAAAAGAATCTGTTTAGTGGCACTTGGCTTGTTTGATCAGAAAGAAAAAATAATGACAGGTGAGAATGGTCTGTTTGTAGCAGATAAAGGGAGTATAATAAGAACAGAAGAATACAACAATTGCTTTTCAGGCAGTCAAGCATCAAAACACATCTACTTCTATGAAAAGTTTATCCAATTATTGCAAACCGGATGACGCTTGCTAGGTTGTGTTACTCTTTTCATTTTAATCTAATTGCTGTTTCTTTTTCTCTGATATGGCAATCGGTCATAAAGAGTTGACCACCATTAAAGCTGTTTGATTTGGAGCCCTGTAGTGTTTGACTAAGAGGGTAAATGCAAATTTGATGAAAGAATAAGGATAAATTTACATATCAGCTTCGGCTCACATGGAGAGAGTAAACATTCTGTTTATCTCAAGTGTCACTTTATGATTTCAGTAGAATATAAAACTGACCTTGGCCCAGTCGTTGCAAAAGACCTGAATGAAATATATTGTTGTCTAAATACAATTTACTCAAGTAGAACTTGTCAGCAAACCCTGCATAACTCAGCAAACAGGGTTAGACAGCAGGGTCGCTGAGACAAAATTGCTCTGATAAACTCCAAAATGAAATTCTTGAATGTGTTATAATTGGCAAGTGTGTGTGTGTGTGTGTGTGTGTGTGTGTGTGTAAGAGAGAGAGAGGGAAGGAGCTTACATCAGAAACACAATTTCCTTAATCAGGGGATATTTTAAGATCATGTCAGTTTTTGTTTTTTCTGTAAGAGATTAAAAGAACAAAATAGTAAAAGTTACAAAATTACTAATGCAGCGTAATGTGCAGTACAGAATTATTTTAAACAAAATATCCTTACACTACAATCAATAGTCAGTTTTTTTTAAAAAAACACAAACACCGCAATCCACATGGATTTTGTAGGTTTTATTCATTTGATTGCTACACTATTCAAGTTCCTAGTGGTTCTTTCCCTTGCATCAGTTACAAAGAAAATAACTCTGAGATGCATGTTTGTAGCTACAGTAATCTTTTCAATTTCTTTTCCCCACCTATGTCACGCTTCATAACCTTGGAAAAGAAATATGGACTTTTGGTTGCTAAAGAAGGTTCCTTAGTTTATATAAAAATACTTTTAGACAATTCAAAATATGTTCAGCATTATTGTGTGCCCCCAGTCAATTAAAAAAATAAAAAAGTGAAGAAAACCCAGATTTTCTCCTACTGCGATGTAAGCAACGTCTCACAAAAGTATCAAAATGACCAGTGATCTGTTCAATTAATGATGCTGTTTATTTAATAATGAGACAAACCAACTAAACAAACATGAAAGTAATCTGATCTGATGTATTTAATTCTGATAAAGAGAAATGAGAAAATGGAGGGGAAAAAAATCTGTTTTTAAAGTAAATACCCCCCGCCAACTATTGTACTGATCTAGTTGGTTTTTTCTCTCCAATCTGAAGGACCTAACATAAGGATGTAAAACAGAGAATTGATGTGATGTTAACAGAGACAGAGCATGTCTAATTTTGAATTAAGCTGACTCTTTAGGGGCTTGATCCCAATCCCTCTGAAATTAATTGCAAAAATCCCACCTATTTGTATGATGCCAGATAAAGTCCTGGGTATTTCTTGTTAAATTCACTCAGAATCCATTAAGGAGTAAGCAATCACATTACCAAGCCCCACTGCTGTTAGGTTGTTGTTATTATTGACACTAATGACTAGAGATCTCAACTGAGATTGGAATCCCATTGTGCTCGGTGCAGTACAAATACATGCATTAGTCTTTGCAAGATCAAGGCCACAATCAGAGACTGTCTTGACCCCAAAGAATTTCTATTTTAAACAGACAAAGGTTGCAAGGAGAAACAGAGGCACTGAGAGGTGAAGCGACTTTCCCAGGGCCACTGACTTCTCTTAAAGAAGCACCCAGTGGAAGTGTGCGCTAAAATTCTTTACTAGCTATGCTGATTTCATTGAAGCTGCATGTGTGAATCAAATGAGATACGATAACCATTGCTCAGCTAGGGGCAAATTTTGTTGAGTTATTCCACAAATGACCCCTTTGAGTTCAATGGCATGACCCATGGAGTAAGTGTTATCAGAATCAATATGGCCCTTAAATATTACGGGTTAAATTCTGACTCCATTGAAGTCAATGATAAAACTTTCATTAACTTCAATCGGGCCTGAATTTCACCTTAGATTTTTTGTATGTTTTCTGCTTTCTAGTATTATGCCATAGTTATAAAATGATGATAAACGTAATAAATTTAACTGTCCATCATTCTTTTATAGTCTCTTTTTGTTTTTCCTTCAAAAATACTACTTCACGGACAGGGAATCCTGCCGTCCTAATGCAAATTCCCATTCAACCTCATGGGACTCTTGTCTATACAGGAACTGCAGGATGGGACATGTGGATTTATTTTGAGGGGGACGATTAGTAAGATTTCATACCCAGCTAATGCATGCCCACTGTAAGGCTCATAAGAACATAGGAACGGTCAGACTGGGTCAGACCAAAGATTCATCTAGCCCAGTCTCCTGTCTTCCAACAGTGGCCAGTGCCAGGTGCCCCAGAAGAAATGAACAGAGCAGGTAATCATCAAGTGATCTATCCCCTGTTCCCCATTCCAAGCTTCTAGCAAACAGAGGCTAGGAAGCCATCCCTGACCATTCCGGCTAATAATGATGGACCTATCCTCCATGAACTCATCTAGTTCTTTTTTGAACCCTGTTATGGTCTTGACCTTCACAACATCCTCTGGCAAGGAGTTCCACAGGTTGACTGTGCATTGTTTGCCTTCACAGAAATGCTGATTCATCAAAATGGAAACTTTCACAGAAATTTGTAGAACTGACCCTTTTTCAACAACAAAAAAAGTTGATGAGTTTTCAAAGTTCCCCAAACAGACATTGAAACATTTTTGAAGAGAACAATTTGGGTTTTCCAGTTCAAGACAACTTTTTGGTTTGAAACAGAAGTACTGAGCGTAAAAGATGGAAAATGGTCAAAATCAGAATGAATATTATGAAATCAAAATTTGCCTGACTGGATTTTGGGAGGTTTGTTTGGCAAAAATATTTCAAGATAGATTTGTGTCCTAGATGAGGACATGGAAATTTTTTTTTTAAAATATTTTGAAAATTTTCACAGACGAGGAAGCTGTTGTCCATCCAGCTCTACTGGCCAGCAGCACACAGTGGCAGGTCACAATCCACATCCTAATGTAAAATATTCTCAACCTCAGAGCTGATGGCATTTTGTTGCTTTAACAACGCACTCCCGCCGATAAAACAACAAAAAACAAAAAACCCCAAACCTTTTGGTTTTACCAATTTTCAACCTTTGGGCCAGAGCCTCAGCTGAGGAAATCAGCTTGGCTCCATCCACTTCAATCTAGGATCTAGCTTTCCTATTCTTGCACCGGCCTCTATCAAATCCATGCCTGATTATTATCTCCTCCCCCACACTTTTTTCATATTCTCAGCATACAGGCCATGTTTATTAGCCCATTTCACACACAATCCCACCTTCCTACTAGCACTGCAGGCTGATCCATTGTTAGCAAACAGGTTTATGATTCTGCAAGTCCCAGGCAGGGAACAGGTCCATGAGATTGACCTACCACAGACTGGTCAGATTTTACATTTTGATCTCTCTAGTCATATTAACTAGACAATATTTCTCAACACGTTTCCACTCGGTCAAGAAAATCTTTTCTTAGCAGAGGCACGACTACAACAGTTTATGGAAGGCTGTATGGTAGCTGCTGTGTGTACCAGTTCTTTTGTTTAGCCAGTGCTTTGTGGAGAGCAGATTCCTGAATAGGAACATGTTAAGTGTAATGCTGAGAAGTGACTGCATAAAGGGGGATAAAGTACTGGCTGTGTGTGTGGGGGAAGTTCATTGCAATATGATTTTATTGAACTAAAGCCATGGTTAAAATCACATTAAGGTTCACATAAACTACCCATAACCAGGACACTCAGAAATTGCAGCTGAACCTCTAGCTTTAACCCTCTGAACCTTAGGTGAATTTCCACTATATGTTGCAAAAGAGCATTTAATTGTTGATATTCGATGGGCCAGACCCCACCCAGAGTTTACTGCTGATGAAACTCCTGGTGATGGCTCCTAGCTTGCTAGAAGACTGGGGCATTGCAAGAGCAGGAAGCGTAGCCCAGAATTTCCTTTCCATGGCAGACTGAGTGTGGGGGCCCAAATAAGCTAGCGCAGCCCCCAAAATAATACTGGCATGGGAATTGTTTGTGGCACGGACAGCCAAGGCATGCATTGACCAGATGAGCAGGTTAAAAACAGCTCATTATTTTTCCACAAGAAATTTCAAACATTTTCATTATTTTTTAAAAGTTTCACCAGAATTTTTTTTTCAGATTTTCAACAGAGAAGCTAAACCCAAACCCAAACCCGTTTTTTAAAAAACAAGTTTTTAATCCAAAGTAGATTTAAAAAAACCAAAACTACCCAAACCAAAAGTGTGTTCCATTTCTCTGTGTGATGGGTTCTGTGCCCCACCCCTCTTTCTGAGCCTGCTGCTGTCCCAATAAAGTGCAGAGAGGCCTCCAGTTATGCAGCATCCATGGCTTTATTTACACACGCAGTTCTCTCACCACCAGTGTTGAGCTACCTATGAGGCTTGCAGGTTTAGTTCCCTCTTTTCCTGCAGTCAGCCAGCAGCTAGGAGACTGACCTTTTCTGCTGGCTCCCAGCCCTTATAACTGCTGGCTTGTCAGGCCCACAGGTGGATCCAATCCACAGGCCAAGCATCAGGTCTGTTTCACCAGCCCCAATCTATTTCTCTTGATTGGAGCTAGCTGAGTAGGGGTAATTAGGTGCTTTTGCACCAGTACCTTGCTACACTTTGTTTTCTCTCTCTCGTGTGTGTGTGTGTGTGTGTGTGTGTGTTTGTGTGTGATAAAAAAACTGGCAAGTTTGGACCAAAATAAAAATTTTCCACATTTTTGAGGAAAAGGTGTTTTTGGGTAATAAAAATAAGAACATACAAATAGCCATAAGGGTCAGACCAATGGTCCATCTAGCCCAGTATCCTGTCTTCCAACAGTGGCCAATGCTAGGTGCCCCAAGGAGAATGACCAGAACAGGGAATCATCAAGTGATCCATCCCCTGTCGCCCATTCCAAGCTTCTGGCAAACAGAGGCTAAGGAAACCATCCCTTCCCATCCTGGCTAATAGCCATTGATGGACCTATTCTCCGTGATCTTATGTAGTTCTTTTTTGAACCCTGTTATAGTCTTGGCTTTCACAACATCTTCTGGCAAGGAGTTTCACAGGAAATGTTTCAATGAAAAAAAATTTGTACCAGCTGTGCTGGTATGAGAGCATCTTCTCAGCAGTCACCACCAGCAGCATTCCTAAGGAGACTGGGGTATAATTTACAAGCTGGTGGAAAACGGTAGTGCCTGTCCTTTCTTGGTGTGGCTCTCAACTCAGTTGGGATCCAAGCTGGTGCAGAAAGAGGTAAACTTCACCACCTTGCACCAGCGATTCTGGCCCTGATCTTGATGATAGGAGCATCCTGCAGTATTACCTTCTTTAGTTCTTGAAGGATAACCCAAGAGGAGAAAGCCCCTCTGCCTGACCAGGGGCTTGAACCCTAGAACTTCAGATTAAAATTCTGATGGTCTACTGACTGAGCTAGCCAGACTCACTTAAATTTAAATCCTCAGATCCCTAAATGGCTCCGTCAACTGATTGACCTCGCAACTCTGGATTTAGTAGGCCCATGCTCAAACCACTGAGCTGTCCCTTCATAGTTCAAGCCATTCATTTTACCAAAGTTCCAAGTGACAGATCCAAAGCTCATTAAAATCAATTGAAAGACTCCTACAGACTTGGGATCAGACGCCAAATACAGGCAATCAACTATTGGGACTGAGGACTTTACACTTTAAAGACTCTCTCTGAAATTTGTCAATTCCAGATTCTCAGGCGGTGAAAATCAATGTCATTCCATTGGCTTCAATAGAGCTATGTAAATTTATATCAGCTGAGGATCTGATCCTAAATATTTTAAAGCCAGATGCGAAAACAACCCCTCAAATAGTATTATTGGATGTTACTTTACAATATACTGTTAAAAAATACTCAGTTGCTCTATAGGTGGGAGATTTCTTTTCAAGCTTTCCTAGCTAGGTATGACCTCTCTCCCTCTCCCTCCCCTGGATGAAAAATCTGGTTTATAATGAAAATGCTGACACCACCTCAATTATAGTGGTGCTATTGGGCTCTGGCGTAATGAAGGAATTTTCTCCTTTTTGTACTATGAATACTAATTGAGGCTACGTTTTAATGCAGCAGCAGTACAGTAAAATGGTGCCATCTAAAGGAATTGAAAGCAAAAGAATGCCAGTCACCAGTGAAAGTGACAAAGACCATTGGAGTTGTTTTATTTTTCCTCATTTCTTTTTAAAAAAACAAATCCCCCACAAAATACTATTTCCCAGAAGATAAATTCTGGATACTAAGATGTTCTGGATAAATACAAGCTCAATTGGCACCCCTTAAATGATGTGTGCATGCTCGTACAGACAACACAAAACGGGTACTTTAGAAATATCTATACACACAGGTTAGACTGTGTTGTTCGGCCCAGCCCTGAGGAAGAAGTAACACAAAGCTGCACTGCCTCAAGAGTAGCTCCAGGAGATATTGTGACTCAGAGGGGAGTCTAAGTCAAAGAGGAAATAGGGGAGGAATTGTGACTCAAAGGGATAGTAAGTTATGGCTCTCCCAAGTTACCTCAGCTGCACTGGTCGGCCTGTTCAGGGAACTGAGGAATGGACATGTGTAGAGCCCTACCAAATTCACGGTCCATTTTGGTCAATTTCATGGTTATAGGATTTTAAAAATAGTAAATTTCATTATTTCAGCTATTTAAATTTGAAATTGCACGGTGCTGTAACTGTAGGGTCTTGACCTAAAAAGGAGTTTTTGGGTCAAGGTTATTGTAGGGGGTTTGTGGCATTACTACTCTTACTCCTGTGCTGCTGCTGGCAGCACGGCTGCCTTCAGAGCTGGGCCGCTGGAGAGTGAAGGCTGCTGGCTGAGAGCCCAGCTCTGAAGGCAGAGTCGCTGCCAGCAACAGCACATAAGTAAGGATGGCAACCAGGGGAAATTACACTGAGTCAAAACCTGACTGGCATGAGGACATGCTGCAAGACCCATCTCTAGTGAAGGCAAACAGATGATTCCTCTACTACACATATATATCATGGCCATCTGGGCGTGGTCCCTTTCCACTGCTCTGACAATAATTTATACCCACTTTAAGTTCCCTGGACACTGCCAGAGAGGTGCAAAGAGGCTTTTGTGTAAATGATAATCAGGTCCTAGATTCAGTCTGTAGGTTCATCACTTAGATACTTGCTGGATCTCACTACATCCTTCCACTGGCTAGAGCATGGAAAAGCCTCAGTCGTTATAGTGATGATGTACAGTGAATGCCTCTTGATAGAAGCTTCATATGTGTTGCCCAGCTTCACAGTGGGCCAGAGTCTCTCCTAAATCAGGGCTAATCTCCGTGCAGGAGCATCAGGGAGCTGGCTCTGGTCTCTGGTTCTGCTACCAGACAACTCTAAGTTGCACCACTGAGGTAAGATCCTTTATGCCTCCTAGGCCAGTGATGTGTTGCCATGCCTTGGTTCCACTTCACCGTGCCCTGCCATCTCCCCTTCTTCCCTGAGAAGCCCATGCTGGCAGGTTGCTGGGAAAGGCATAAGTGTAGGTCAAGATGCTGCCAAATAAAGCCCAGCAGAGAGCTATGTTATACTAAGAATTCTCGGATAGACATCGGAGGCCAGACTGCGGCCCCTTTATACTACCTGAGGGTTGCCAAAGACCATTATGCCTAAATGTAGGGACACAAGCGTCTGACGAAGTGGGTATTCACTCACGAAAGCTTATGCTACAATACATCTGTTATAAGGTGCCACAGGACTCTTTGTCACTTTTGTCAGACCTCAGCAGTTCAGGAGCCAAATTAGTGATCAACATTACTCAAAAGAGCCACAGCCGTGTGAGTTCATTGTTTCATGTACTATAGCACTATTCATATTTAAATAGTGTGACGGGGAAATATTTAGTTTGTATATATATACACACACATTGTATATAATTCTCACAGCAAATAAGTTAATAACTTAGTGCAAGTAGATAACTTAATTGGTTAACAACATAGTAAAAGCATCCCGACTGGTTAATAATTAAATCACACAGCATTTTAATATCATGTGCTGCAAAGTTGCAGTCTGAGTATCGCTGTCTTAATGCAAAATAAATTCGCTCTTTTCTCTTAAAGCCAATAGTAGAGAATTTTTCTCCTTGAGTTTTAAAGTTTTGATAAGATTCCTTATGCACATAAGAGGTACCCTGTGCGTATTGGCCCAGATCCTAATGCTACAAAAATCAATGACACAGCGCTGGCCTTTTCTGTGATCCTTAAGTACAAGCAAAGTAGGGTAGAAGACCCTGGATTCTATTTTCTGTTTACTCCTCATTTATGTGCCAAGGGAATTTGTTGGGCACTTCGGGGCCAGACTTATAAATAGTTCCCGTACTGTGTTTATGCAGCATGTAGTACAATGCGGTTCAGGTCCAGAGCAGGGACTCCCAGGCAGTACAGATAATAAATAATAATACATGGAAAAAGCTATACAGTGACACTATGAGCCATGCCTGAAACTGTCCTTTGCAGCTCCTATAAACTGACATTGACACTGAGGCTAAACTTGAATTCCCTGTGTTAAGTTCCTGACATTCAAAAAGTTGCACTCGTCCAATAATTCTCTCCTTGTGAGTAGCTAACAAGCCCAAACTACAACGAAAATCAAAGAACTGACATGTTGCATGCTACGAAACAGGCAGCAGACATGGTTTACAGAAGAGTCACAGGAATCCTTTACTCTGAATTCCAGCTGCATTAGGAAGGCCCATGCTTTTGTTTCTGTGATTAATTATTTTTTCCCCAGGGTTTCACATTTTTACAGCTTCCCGCCCCCCAGGTTACTCAACTTGAAACCGATAAGACCACCCTGCGATAAAGACGTCATGCAAAATGTATATGTCATTAATCACTTCAGTTACCTTTCAATCCAATGCGTTCTCTTCCCTTATGTTATTGGAAAAATAAACAGACACGTATTTATAACAGCCCCTTAGGGCAAAGTCAACAGTTGCATTTACCTTCTGACTCAACATCTTCAGCTCCAGCTAGATTGTCTTTAAAACTCTTCCAAACGCTACAAAGAAATAACTGTATTTTCCCAAACAAATGATTTGGATTCCATATGGCATGATGATAGATGTAACTCAAAAAGTTATCTTAACATTGTACCTTGGTTTCTAGGCACTGTGAGTTTAAAGCTATAGCCTAGGTTGAAACTAATCTTCAGATTTCTGATAGTCAGGTTAAGGCATGCTAGAGCCTGTTCTATAGAAGAACTAATAGATGCCTTGGGTGCGTAGTGAGGCTAAGGGCATGGAGCCCTGGGCTTTCGACCACTCAAACCATGTATTAATGGACCATTGAAACAGGCAAACGTTCCTTAATTCTATTTCACACGTCTTAACAGACTGTTGCAACCTTAACAAAGCAGAGAGCTCAAAAAGGTAGGAAATACCAGAATGAAGGTTGTTTGCTAATGGAGTTGGTCCCCCTTGTGTATGTGTGTTCTCACACCGTATTTAATTATATGTTCACATACTACTTTTTCCCCACAGGACCCCTGCCTCATTCAGGGCATAGGACACACCTGCTCTGGGAATGAATTACGCTGTGTAGCTAAGGACACTGCTGCCTCACAGGTTGGAAAGGATGAAGTGAAAGAGGAAGGGGACTGCAGAAGAAAGGAAGGTCTCATGGCTGTGGAATGCAGCTTTGGAGAACTGGAGTCGATCCCTTCCTCTGCCGTAGACAGTACTGCTGCACTGCAGTTGCAGTATGTAGAGACATGACTGAGTTAGCTTCAATCTAGCTAATCGCTGCAGCCACTCAAGTTTGTGCCCAGGACAGTGTGTGGGTGAGGGTAGCCAGTGCAACCACCCAGGCTGCCATGTCTGTACCACTCTTGTTACTCACACTAGCTAGATCAATGCTAGCTCAGGCTCCACCTCGCGACTGAAGTGTAGACATACCCAGCGTGCCTATGTGATGCTGGATAAGTCACTTAAGCAAAACTTTAAACAAGGGGGTCATTAATTATGTGTGCCTCATTTTCGAGGTGCCTGATTGGCACAAGAGCTGAGCACTTACAGGGGAGCTGTGCTTTGAACCTATGAAGTGCTATATAATATTAAGCACACTGTGAAATCACATGTGAGGCAACTCAAAAGCCCCCCCCCCAAATTAATGACACATTTGGCTCTGTGTCTCAATTCCCCATCTGCAAAACAGGGACCCCACCCCTTCAGTTTGCAGGAATGTTGGGAACATAAATTCTTCAATATTTGTGAAGCAGGCAGACATTATGGTGATGAGCACCACAGAAAAGCCCATGAAGAATTTAATATTTCTGTCTTCAGAGCAGGATTTGAATAGTGTGTAGTAAATAAGGCCTGGGAGTCTCACACTGGACAATGAGGATAAAACAGAGAGTTGAATAGTGGCTCACTAAGCGAACACTATTCATCCGGTGCACTGAATGAGGCAGGGGTCCTGTGGGGACTCCCTCACCCCACCCTGTATGACATGTAATTACACTATCATTTGTTTCTCATTCCCAATGTTAAAATAGATTGAAAAAGCCAGGAATCCCATCACATGGCATACCATTTTCTGACCAGCTTTATCTGCTAGGTGAGTGGCCCCACGCAGGACCCAACAACAGAAGACCCAGGGCCTTCTTAGTCTAGTTGGACAATCTATTGTGGTTTTTTTTGTCACGTATCATCACCATATCTCCTGCCTCTCAAACTCAACAGCTTCAGAGTAAGATGGTGACGAAGGTGCACATTCTCAGCCTGCACTGCCCGCTTCCCAGCAAGTGCTGGGATGGTGTTAGGGTTGCCAGTTTTGGTTGGATGTATTGCTGAAGGTTTCATCATGACATAATCATTAATTTATGATTAATCTTTAATTCCTGGAGACTCCCAGGCAAATCTGGAGGGCTGAGAACCCTGGATGGAATGAGGAAGGGAAAAAAAGGCAAAAGCAAAAAATGGCTTTGTGGGAAAGCCCTAGACTGGGACCAGAGGTCTGTGTTCCTGGCTCTGTCACACGCTCCCTGAGCTACCTGGGGTGAGCCACTTAAGGTCAGAGCCTCAGTTTCCCATATAGGACATAGGAAACATCACTGATCACACCCATGTCCTTGTCTATTTATATTTTAAGATCTTCAGGGTAGGAAATGTCTCTTATTGTAGATATGAGCAGCAGCTAACACACTGGTGTCCTGGTCACAGTTAAGTCATGGGAAGCTTGTATTTAACAACTGCATTATGAAGTAAACATTATCTAGCACAGGAATGGGACCCAGCTACTAGCAGCAGCAGCCAGCCGGAGTCTGACCCATCCCCTACAGCCCACACCCCCACCTTCCAAAATGGAGGATGACCTTTAGCCTGTGCAGCCATATCCTTACATGGCATGGGAAGCTACTCTGCATAGAGCCACAAGGCTGTACGATACAAACAATCCAGGCAGCTCGAAATGGGGAGAAAAGGCTTCAGACAACACAGGAATGGTTTATTCATTAAAGGGGTCCTTGGCACAAGTCCTTATAATGTATTATGCATGATAAGAAGTTCCCCCTCACATCAGGCTATTGAGAGATGCCAGGATTCCACTTTGCATTGCTGGGTGCTACCTTTGTTTGCTCTCAAGTATATATCTATCTTCCGTCATGCTTAGCAGAGTTAAATAAAGATCACCTGTGACTTTTTGTAAAGCTAGGTCTCTTCTTCTTCCAGGGCTCCCTACAACCCCACAGGGACAATCGACTGGCCACTAAGTTATTCTAAATATTTTTGAATGAAAGTGTCAGCTGAAGATCCTCAGCATAAAACATACCTACAAAGACTGTTTGCAAAGCAAATTTACCCTGGATTTCTGATACTTAGGAAAGTTTTTTCTATTGTATTTATTTAAAATTACAACAGTTTACATTAGAAACAAGCTCAAACAATTAAGGTAAAAGATAAATAACTGCATACAGTTTAATTTTTCAAAATGCAAACATACATCTCTCATTGTTCCATTATCGGAGTATTAAGCACAATATAATTGCACAATGCATTTTTGCTGAGTTACAACCTCTGAAGTTAAACAGGTCCGACTTTTATAAAATAATCTTTATTTCCCTTCTTTATGCAAATCATTGTTTGCGAGGACTCGGAATTACCCGGGGACCCCTTTAAAGTTAATTTTGGTTGTGGTTTTTCCAACATAAATGCAGTGATTCTCAACAATCCATCAGCCTTCTGCATTCAGGCCCATCAAGTTATAAGAGTTCAAAGCACTAATCTGTGAGCCGATGGAAGCTTTGCTTGAGTCCCTTCATGAACTGCTCAAGACCTCTGCTCTCTCATGGGAATAACTGCCTGATCAGGAACCACATTACAAATCCTGTCCTGGGGCCCAACTCAATGCCCACTGAAGTTACTAGGAGTCTTTAAGTGCTCTGAGAATGAAGCCCAAATGGCAGGGAAGCTCCCTATAGGACATTCTCTCCCAGGATATACTGAGTATGAGCTCCTGTAATAATAGTGAACCATTAGGGCCAGATGCTTAGCTAGACTAATAGCTCTTTTAACTTCAGTGGAGCTCTGCTAATTTATACCAGCTGACAATCCATCCCTTAAAGATTTTCAGTTATAGAGTGAAACCCTGGCCCTACTGAAGTCAATGACAAAATTCCCATTGACTTCAGTAGGGCCAGAATTTCACCTGTATCCTGCAGTTCAGCTGAGGATCTCAAAGCGTTTTACAAGTGCAAGTACCATGGAGGCTCAGGAACCAGACAATGACATTTAGTTAGCACTGGGGACAATATAGAGCCATAGGAGGCATAATAATTCCTTCCCAATGCCCCAGGCTGCAAGGGAAATGTCACTTTGCCATGGGCGGCAGGTGAACCCCCCCTTTGCTGGCCCCACCCCTTCTGGATGAGCAGCCCCCACTCCTTTGCTGCCAGAGGACCCCTTGTCTGCAGGCTGGCTGATGCCAACCCCTGGGCTGCCAGTGGGCCTGAGTGCTGGCTCCAGCACCGGGCCGCTGGCCTGACCCCCAGGCTGGCCTGAGCCACCCCAGTCCCTGGCCACCCACTGGAGTTGAGCCCTCCCTCGGCTTCAGGGGAGAGGGGGAGCGAGGGCAGGGACTCTAGGGGGAGCACGGGTGGGGGATGCTTAGCCTCCGTTGGCCTATGGTACCCGCCATCCATGCACATTGCACCATCCCTTCAGATGGTGTCATTGGCACATCTGGCGGCCCAACATTGCGGGAGGGGCTGGATCTTGGCTTCTTTAATTAATTGATTTCCGCTATCAAAAGAAAGTCTAAAGCATGGGCAAGGGTGACTTCAAGGGTACATTTTAAAAGTCACCTTTAAAATAACTACGGTGAGAACAGAGTGTTGTTATCTCTATTCAACCAGCACTGAAGTTGTGTAGTGTTCTGATTTATGAATACCTATCAGACAATACAAGCCATCCTTTTATAGTCTCACAAAGTGTCCCGGAGAACACTCTGATTGCTATTGAAAAAGCTGGCTTTAAAATAATCCGTTTAAAAGGAGGAAAAATAGGAAGCTCAGACGCACTGATCTTGTAATTCTTGTACTAGAACTACAGTCCAAAAGGACCTATGGCATCAATTGCAGATTTGGCAAAGCCTTTGGAGTCAGTGAATTTGGCTTTGGAGAATATATCAGGTCTGTAGTAAGAAATGATACCATCGCAGGAAGAATAAGAGTCCAGATCTTACTAACAGGAGCATGGAAAAACACGTAGGAAGAGGAAGGGAAAAAATTGGGATTGTTTACCTTAGAAAGGAGATGAACTAGAGAGGACATGGTAAAGTATATATATTAACGAATGGTCTAGAAAAGGAAATCAGGAAGCTTCTGTTCTCCCTGTTTCATAACACCAGAACAAGGGGGCATGCAATGAAGTTAAAAGGTGGAAATTCAGAATCTACTAAAGGAAATGCTTTTTCATTCAATGCGTAGGCTGTGGAACTCACTGCAACAAGAAATCATTGAGGCCACAACTTAGCAAGATGCTGAAAGGGACATTATATGCCTAAGAATATCCAGAGTTGTAATGATCAATACTAAAAAGTTTTGAGAGGGCTATAAAACATTATGCTTGACAGCTTAAGCCAATCTCTAATTATTAAAGATCAGAATAACAGCTAATGTAGAATCCAAGCTCTGTGTAAGCTTGAAAGCTTGTCTCTCTCACCAACAGAAGTTGGTCCAGAGAGAGAGATTACCTCACCTGTCTTGTCTAGCTAATTGGGAGACAGATTATCCCTGTATTCTAGGGCAGAAAGTTTAAAACAAACACAAGGAAGTACTTCTTCACACAACACTGTCAACCTGTGGAACTCATTGCTAAAAAGTGACAGGTTTTTAAAGTGTTTTCTATACCAATGCTGTGCCAAGTCTCACAGTGTCTGATAAGGTCGTGTTTTGTGTTTTCCAACAGTGAGTTCATAGAAAAATAGTAAGAATCAGAGACAGGAGCTGCATTCTTCATCTTTTGAGATTCTTTTCTCTGCCGTTCTTTGTGTTCGTGTCTTGTTGAACTCTGACTCTATTTCTTTTAAGACAAAACAACTCCCGACTGCCTAAACTAACCTCTTCCTCTCTTCCTCACCCAAAAAGACAGTTAATACCCTCTTTAGCAGCAACTAAAAAGACTGTCAAATGGATTTCTCCCCATTAAGGCCTATAACGCCAAAGGAAAATAAATATGGGAATGTTGAAATGAAAGCCTCAGTTTATTAAGTTTCAAATGCTTTAGGATAGCTGTTCTTTCCCCCATGTGTTTAATTAAGAGTTAAAAAAGGCTTTTAATGGTGGTTGTTACAAGGAGAGTCACCAGTGATAACACCACAAGACCCTACCCTACACTGACTTGCTCAGTGTTATACTAAACAAGGCCTCTCACCCATTGCTGGACCTGAAAGAGGTTGTGGAGATGTCCATCCAAGTATCCTCACTGGGAAGACAGATGCTAGCTCAGCTCCACCAAACAAGAAGAATACCTGGGATGTATATTTCCCCTCCCTGATGCCTACCTAAGTATCACAACTAGAATATGAAGGATTAATGGACTTTCTAAACGACGATCTAATTTCTCCCCTTAATTCCACACTTTGCAGGTGTTTAGCTGTAATGCTATCAAACCTTGAGGTCCTTGCTATTCTTCGCTTTCAATAGCAAAGAAAACTGGAAGCGTCTCTTCCGCTACTTCTGAACAGCTGTTACCGTATGCTACTTCCCCCAACCACATTTGTATTGTCAACATATTCTTCCAGTTGAAAAGAAACAACAGTAGGAGTTCTAAAAGGAACCTTTGTTTCTTTCTTTGTAAACTTCACAGACAGCTGTGTTCTTCGTAGCTGAAACCACCCCACGAGTAATGCACTGGGACAGAAAGCAACATCTGAATTATCCTGCAGTTGGCCAGGTGGTGTCTTATTACAGTAGTTTTTAAAAATCATATCAGTCTCATCAGAGATTAGACACTTTCCTCCTCTACAAAGCATTCAGGGGCTCAGTTCCTCAGCTGGCATAAATTGCATAGCTCCACGGATGTCAGTGAAGCTTCAACAACAAAGCCAGCTGAGGATCTGTCCTGTAATTCTTGTTTTAAGAAGTGTTGCAATGGCCAGTTTATGCAAACAGTAGGAGGGCTGATGAACTTTGAACCTTTCACAATCTAAAATGAAATGGTTTGTTAAAAGAGCTTGGTCCACAGAACATTAAATGTGAAGGACCTCACCTTGCTATGACATTATGGGGCAAGGCCCTCAGCTGGTGCAAATTGGCATAACTCCATTGAAGTCACTGGGCCAGATCCTAAACTGGTGCATGTCAGCTTAGCCCCGTTGACTTAAGTAGAATTACATTAGTTTAACCCAGCTGGTGATGTGGTGCACAGAATGGGATACTTTCCTTTCCTTTTGGACAGCTACAGGGATAAGTCAGACTTTCAGGGAAGAGAATTTTAAAGTGTTACTGGAACTAAAATTTATATTTAAAAAAAACCCCTTTTTCATTATGGCCACATTATTCACGTCCGTGTTCACAAAAAGAAGCTACTAAGGAAGATACAATAATGCTAACAACTCAGTATCTAGACAGTCCCAATGCCTCAACCGTAACACACAAAAGCAATGTGTCAGAGCTGAAGACAAATGCTTCTGGAACAATACTGAGACACAAGCAAAAAGGGCAAAAGGTCAAACGTTATTTGGGTAAGTCAGTATGCTTTTAGTAGTAATGCACAGTGGTCGAAACAAAACTCTAAAGGTCAGTTTTGTCTCCTATTCTGTCCTCCTGCCTACACCTGCCTTTATGGCCTAGCCGGTACAAAAGAGCAGGCAAGTGGTCTCTGCAAACCAATACCAAATAGGCTGTTTCCTGTTGTAAAAGGAAGTCCGAGCGACATGGAATTTGTACCAAAGACACAGGCATTTTCTCTCTGTGGCAACCCTGAAATAGCCACAGTTTTATGGGTGTTTCCCTTTCACATGTGTATGTAAGAGCAGAACCCTGCAACCAGGGTCCAGATAAATATGGGAAGTTCGACAAAGCAGCCATCCCACACTGTTGACTTTAAGCGGTTTTCCCATTAACTGGGTGTTTGGCAGCTTGCTGCCAGCGCTCATCACAAAGCCACATAGGCAGGTCCCTCCCTGAAGCGGTCAGTCAGATTTGGGGCTTTCAGTTTTTATATGAGCTACAATATCTTCATATCGATGGGGCCAGTTGTGTTTTGTTTCCAAAGGCACATGGGTGAACACATACCCATGAGTGTGCAAACAAGTAACTGCACAGGTAACACATGCCATCAGGATTGCAGAATGGATGCTTTGCTTGCAAACGCACCAGCCTGTGGAGAATAGCGAGCAGAGTGCTGGCAGACAATGGTGCGTCTGTGGAGATATGGGGCTTTGACATAACATCTGAGGCACTGGGACTATCTAGATATTGATATATCAGTTCCACGTCTTTCTTTGCAACCCTTTTGGGTGACCCTTTGCACTTCTCAGGCAGCGCAGAGGGGCAGAGAGCAGCTGAATTTGGGCAACTAAAGATTCCTCTATGGTGGGGCAGCTCTCAGCATGCCTGCCTCTTCTGCTGGCTGTCACCCATTCTGGCTCAGCAGCGTTGGGGTGTGGGCTGAGTGCTGTTGTGCTCTGGGAATTCTCAAATGGATCAGAGTCCCTTGGAGGCCACTGCCAGATGGTGTAAATTAGAGCAACCCTTAGGCTAACCTAAACTATGCCATGGCTCCCAAATTCTCATAGTTCATCTGCCCTGGCTCTAGCAAACTCCTTGAAGGATGTCCTCTCTTCTGCATTAAGTGGGTCTCAGTGTACAATGGGTTGTAATGCAATCCTCAGACCAATGAAGCACTCAGTGGAACTGTTTTGGGGAGAGGGGAGGGGAATATGCAAACATCTTAGACAGATATTGAATTTACTGCCATTCTGCAGGCTTAAAAAAAGTAATGATTTTTGGCATATTCAAATTGGTATTAAAATTTTTAGCAAAGTATGTTGCTATTTTTGAATATCAAATTTCCAAAAATTTGGAATTTTTTGGTTTTCCACTCCCCCTCATTTTCCTTTGATTGCCCCCTGCCATTCTTGCCAGTGAAAAAATAGGAAATGAGGTGGCACTTGTGGGGTTGGAGGGTGAGCTGGGTGCTGAGCACTTGTGAAAATCTGGCCACTGGATTTCAATGCCTACATGAGAAGCTGAGCTCTTTTGAAAATCTGTCTAAAATTCCAGATGCACCATATTCACGCATCCCAGAAAATAAAAGAAAGAGAAACCAGTGTTGCTCATTTGGGATTTTCTTCCCTCCAGATCTAAATACTCAGTGTCTTTCTCTCCCTAAATCAAGACAACAGCAGAAGTGGTGGCAATCTGCTCTTTGAATGAAAGTTGTATCAGGAGAGGGAAGGTGGTCCATCACATGGGAATAGCTATTCCAAGAAGCCACTTGAAAAGTTACAGTTGAAACATCTGTGCATCATACCGCATACTGAAGTTCACTGTTGAAAAGTCCAAAGGCTAAATTCCCCTGCTTGCATACACATGTTCATGCTAGCTCTCACTGAGCTAGCGTGAGCAAATAGTGCAGCCCCGGGAGCATAGGTAGCCGCTTTGGAGGCATGGCTTAGCTTCAGGCAGGTTTGTACACAGCACAGATAAGTTGTGCCCACTCCTGTGGCCCATGCTATCCCTGTGACACTACCATTTATACTCCTGCTAGCTCAATGAGAGCTAGTGCGAGTATCTGTATGTGAGCAGGGGAATCACCTCACTAGCGCATAGTGTAGATCAGGGACAGGCAACCTTTCGGCACGAGAGCTGATTTTCAGTGGCACTCACACTGACAAGGTCCTGGCCACCGGTCCGGTGGGCTCTGCATTTTAATTTAATTTTAAATGAAGCTTCTTAAACATTTTAAAAACCTTATTTACTTTACATACAGCAATAGTTTAGTTATATATTATAGACTTACAGAAAGAGGCCTTCTAAAAACGTTAAAATGTATTACTGGCACGCAAAACCTTAAATTATAGTAAATGAAGACTCGGCACTCCGCTTCTGAAAGGTTGCCGATCCCTGATGTAGATGTAGCCCAAGAGTCAATGGGTCCATTGGCTTCAAAGGATTTAGAGTTGGGTCAATGGTGAATGCCCTTGAAAAATCTCGCCATACAGGCTTTCAAAGATACAAATGCACTCACAATAGATTTTTCCACCCAAAGGGTCCCACAACTGTCCAAAAATAGAGATGGGCAGGTGGAGGAAATGCAGGAGCCCCTTGTTGTTTAACCTCTAACTCAATTGGAGGGAGGTTTGGGTCGATTTCCTTGGTGGAATTCACTCCTTCTCTAGATATTGCTAACACGTTCTGGAGGCTCACAGAAATATGGCTGAAGAACAGCTTTGGAATGCACCAAACAAATTCACATGGATGTCCTCCACCGTAATTCCAAATAAAGCTCTGATTTTCTTCTCCCCTTCCATAGTTTCAGGGACAGAACATGAATACATCAAGCAAAGTGCACCTAGTATAAATTAGTTTGCCAAACCATTATCCACTCCCACAGTTAAGAGAAAGCATTTGTATGCTAATGCAAAACTGATCAATAGATTCCACAATGGAAATTGGAAGCCAAAATACCTTTGTGGATCTGGGCCATATAATTTATTCCAGGGAAAGGGTGAAAACATTAGTGGGAACCTCTCGGTAGAACACTGGAAGCATGTCCCTGATACAAAATTTCCAGAGTTGGTTGAAATTTTTGCCGCTTAAAACTTTTCCTCTTGTAAAAGTTGCTTTCATCAAAATTTGATGAGAGAAACGTAGATTTCAACTAAGTTTTTTTGATGTTCCAAGGTAAACTAACTGGAAATGAAAGTTTTCTTCCAAAGTGTTAAGGTGAAACGAATTAATTTGGACATGCCTATTTTTCATTTTGCAAAAATTATCAGTATGTTGACTTGTCCTGCTTCAGAGTGGCAAGTAATTTAGAAATGTTGACATTTCCTGCAAAAAGACAATTCAGTTTTTCAAACTCCTCTATATCCATGCAGCAGTGTTCAAAGTATCCAAGGGGAATAACAGTATATTCAGCAATTGATGTATAGCTTAATAGACAGATCACATGTTGAACATGGGTATCCTTTCATCTGTCCTCTTTACTTCTGACAGAAAGCAAAAGATTCTTCGTTCACCAACCAGTGTATAAAACTTTCTGTCTCATTTTTACAGTGACCCTATTCCAAACCTAGTGAAGTCATACGAAAAATGACTTCAGGTCAGACCCAGCGTTAGTATTAAATGAAAACCCCGATTCGAGGATCAAAAAAAAAGTCAGTATACTTGTGAACATATTTGAAAGAAGTGAACATTTTTCAGTTTGTTTGATGTTTTCCCATGAAACTTTTCAGTTAAAATTTCCAAAAAAGCCCATTCACTTCAGCTTGGGACACACTTTCCTCCTCACCCCATCCCCCAGTTAAACGTGATTCCACTTGGTGGGGAGGCAGATAGCAGGGGGAAGAGACGAAGCAAAATGAGAAAAGAAAGTGAGCTTTCAGGTGAGCATAAAAAAATAAAAGAACAAACTATTTACAGTTTTAAAATCTCCAAAGACGTTTTGTCGAAATCCCAAATGTCTTAAGTCGGCCCCTGTAACTTTAATGGACACTTTGCTTGGCTAGAAAAAGGAGGAAGAAATGACCCAAGATGTGGCACTTGAAGTTTTGATTCTTATTTTAATCCAAATCAATTGAGCTGTTCTTGCTGAAAAAGCCTGGGTTCAGTATTGTCCTGATTTACACTGTGTAACTCCAAGGTAAACAGACACAATCTGATTTCTATCCAAGAGCTTCTGAAATAGGAAAAGAATTAGATAGCTCTGAATAGTTGGGAGTTGTTATCAATGAAATTAAGACTAATTTAATCACTATTGGCAAGAGAACTGAAGCACAGAGAGACCAAAGGTATATCTACTTTTACAATACACACACTACACAACACGGGAATAAACAGTGTAGACAGTGAGGCACTGCTTAGATGAGGAAAGACACACCAGCACCCTGTGGTTATGTGCTCTCCATCATGGCACAAACAGCGCTTCCCCCATCTACACTTAGCAGCGTAGTGTTCCGCTGACGGAGCCTTTCCTCGCTGCAGGGACAAGCTCTGTCAGTGGGGAGAAGCTCCGGCAGCTTCCTCCACCGCCTTCCCCCCACTGCCACCGCCTTTCACTGATACAGCCTGCTTTTCACTGCAGTGTGTAGCTACACAGCCCCAACACACTGCTGCAAGAGTTTGTCCATGGTGTAGGCTTGCTCTGCATCTAGGTCACATAGGGAGTTTGACTTGAATGGTACAGGATCAAGCCCATTACTCTAGTATAATACTGCCACCCAAAAAGAAGTAATTGAGTTCATATGATCAGAGCCGGCTCTACCATTTTTTCCGCCTCAAGCAAAAAAGAAAAAAAAAAGGGGCCCGGACTGCGTCGTCCCAAGAATGGACGGAATGCCTCCTCTTAGCATGTGCTGCCCCAGGCATGTGCTTCCTCCACTGGTGCCTGGAGTCGGCCCTGAATATGACCACAGAAGCCATGCTCTCTCAGTGGATGGCTCCATGTATTTTTTCTGCTCTTCATTCTCATCACTGTGAGCATTTTAAATAAAATGTTTGGACGTTAAAAAAAAATGAATAAGGTCAACAAAATCAGTGGCCTCTATTTCAATGCCATTTCCCTGTATTCAGAGGCAGGGTGATCCATATGAAGCTCCTTTTCAAACTGCCAAGAGAAATTTACATTTTCTTCATTGTTGCATTTTCCAATAGCCTAGAGAAGAATTCATATGTTAGCCGATTTTCCAATTGCCGTTGGTTATTTGACTGCTAATTTGATTGCGGATGTGTGCTTATGGCTTCGTTGTTATTTAGATGAAAAACATGACTGTCGTTTTGAGAGGGTTACCCACGTCGGTTTTAGAATGTTGTTTTTACATTAACCCATAGTCACAATGGGCCCAGTTCTATTCCCATTAAGTCATTGGCAAAACTCCCATTGGCTTAAATGGCAGCAAGACTAGGCCCTACAGCAAAAGACATCAATACAACTCCTGAGCAGGTGGAATGGCTTTTGGGGGGTGGAATCTATTGGCTTTAGAAAATTGCATGCTAGTATTCTTTTACTTCGCCTTACAGTTTCCTGAAAATATGGGCGAAATCAGAGCTTGTGCAATTAGCAATGGGCAAGGGTTCTCTCCCATATCAAGGCTCCCGCTTCCATATCTAGACCCTGCTCTGATTTAGGGTGGATCTAGCTAGGAAACTCCTGCAATTTAGAGATGTGGGTATGGCTGGATGGTCCTGATCCACCGATAGCTGGTAGCACCTCCAGAGGAGTCCTGACCCCCAGGTTAAGAACCCCAAGCTTAACCTAATGAAATCAATCGCATAAAAGTGTGTGTGGGGGGAGCCTTTTTAGAACCTGAGTTTCAGTCAGCAGAGCTTTGCAAGTCTATATGAGTTACAACTAGTGTTGAGCATATCATGGGATCAAGCACTTAAAGAGCATGATTTAAAAAGTACTGTACATATACATTTTAGTTTTGTATGGAAACAAGATTTGTAGCACTCAAATGTACATTCAGGGACATCACTGTTAAAAAGCAGAAATAAAGGTGCATAATCAGGGTTATCTTCCCAAGGAGTCAGGGATAAGGAATTTGAATGCCAACAATTTGAATCGTGTTTTAAATAAAATATTTTGGAGCAGTTCCTCAGCTGCCATAAAACACCACTGCTCCACTAATGTCAAGAGAACTATGCCACATCATGCCAGCCGAGGATCTGACACTCCATCGTTCCTTTAGACTTTGGATTCCCTTGGTGCATCGGAAATCCCAGGCATAAATGAAGGATGGCATCAAAGTGATGGAGAGAACTTCTGACAAAAATAATGAGAGTGGCGTTGAAAGGTATTGGCTATGCTGCAAAAAACTATCAATCAAAAGCCAATATTAAACAGCTGAGTCTTTAGCATAAGCAAGGGAAATAAATAGCTGAGATCATCAATGGGAAAGAGTTCTATACTCCTGACAGACAACTGGCACTCAGGTACCTGACAAAGAATGTCTCACAATTGGAACATCCTGTAGATTTTGAGCAACATGCTATGAAGGTTGTGAGGGACATAACCCGTTCAGAAAGGGATTTTAGTCATTTTCCCCCCAAGACATTAAAATAGAAATAACAGACTCTAAATCCATTTGCACTCCTAAGACATTGGCAGCTCGTTCACTATAAGAGAATATGGTCACTTCTTTGGCACGAGGACAGTCTGCTCATGTTTCTTGAAAGCACCGAACTATGCAGTAGTTTGTATGCTTTAAAGCCAGCAGCTGTATTCTTCCTCTTGAGCATGAAAGCACTTGTCAAGGTTGTCGTGAAGAGCCAGGTAAAAACTAAAATACGCTGCTCAAATGGATTTGAATTGGCTTTGCAGTGGAGGATCCTAAAGAGCTGCTAATATAGAAGTGATGTTCAAAAGAAGATGTCTGTGTTGAGTTCTCAATGTGACTGGACAGGAGGGTCGATGCTTGTCTGAGATGGGACTGCATGGGTGACAGCGTCAGAGGAACTGAGTGATGGAGAAAAGCCAGGGTGGTGAATGCCAGCTGTCTGAACTCACAAAGCAGAACCTTTTTTTTTCCTGATCCAGCTTCTTACTATAAAGGAACCTGTCTATTTGAAGGGTTCAATCTGATTCACTGAGTGTAAATGCCAAATCGCCCCCTAAGTGCCAGGAACAGTGTGGATCTCCAACCAATATCAACTAGAGATCTGCATTTGTGGACTTCATGGTGGGGGAATGATTGGGAGACCAATTCTACTTCTACAGAGCTCCTGGTGTGAGGCTAGCTTTACTGGTTTCTTGTTTCAAGGTTTCTCATCTGGGCTTCCAGACAGTGTGCTGCTCAGTTATTCTCAGCTTGAGTTTACAATGAAAAACACCGTATCTGGCATGAACAAGGCTTCTTCTGCTTCCATTGATGTCAATGATCCTGATTCCATTGATGTCCATGATTCTGCTTCAATTGATGTCTATGGCAAAATGCCCACTGACTTCAATGTAAACTGGAGAGAGTCCAACACAGGAAGCACAAGTGTGTTTGTACAGGGAAACCAAGGCATGGCAGATAATCCGTACAGATTTCCACTAAGGATTAATTTAGACATTAGTTTTCAAAAACCGTACATATCAAAAAATGATCTTGTAACTTCCTGTGCTCTCTAGATGTTCTCATGTTAACTGTGACCAAAGGGTGAGGACCCGAAGGACATCAATTGGGATTTTTGTGTTATGAAGAAAGTTGCAGGTATATCAGTATAAAGAACGGCACTTTCCTCCTGCTTGCTGAGTGATATGAGCTAACTGTGGAATTGCTAATGTAGATGGGTACCTTTGAAAATGTTATGCACTAAGACATTTAGAAGCATAAGCATCATTTTCAAAATGCATAGGCCCAGATTTTTAAAGTATTTAAGCACCTTGAAATCAATGGGAGTTAGCTGTCTAAATACCTTTGAGATCTGGGCCTTAAGAGGCTAAGTCTCATTGAAAATCAATGTTTGATTGATCCAACCTATCTTTTTGTCTTTATTCTGCTTGATTTTCATTATGGTTTTTAATTTAAAGTTTATTATGAATGAACAACATACACATTCACTCACTTTCTGGCAATATAGAACATTGAAGTGGGAATTGAAAAGATTGGGATTCTATTCCAGCCTCTGCCACTGACCTGTAATGGGGCCTTGGGCAAATCACTTACCCAGGGCTGGCTCTAGGCCCCTGCATGCCAAGCACATGCTTGGGGCGGCATGCCGTGGGGGGTGCTCTGCCAGTTACCAGGAGGGCGGCAGGTAGCTCCGGTGGACCTCCCGCAGGTGTCCCTGCTGAGGGTCCGCTGGTCCCGCGGCTCCGGTGGAGCATTCGCAGGCACACCTGCGGGAGGTCCACCTGAGCTGCGGGACCGGCGGACCTTCCACAGGGATGCCTGCGGGAGTTCCACCGGACCTGTGGGACCGGCGAGTGGCAGAGCACCCCCCGCGGCGTGCCGCCATGCTTGAGGCAGTGAAATGGCTAGAGCTGGCCCTTCACTTACCTCTCTGCCCATTTCTCCGCCCAACTTTTGTCTATCTTGTGTGGTTAGATTGTAAGCTCTTTGGGGCAGGGATTGCGTCTTTTTATGTACATGTATTTTACCTGGCAAAATGGCGAGCCACGCTTGGGCACAAACCTTGAGTCACTGGTCTAATATGCGGATTAGAAACCCTTTGGAGCAGAGACTGTCTGTGTCTGTATAGTGCCGAGCAGAATGGCAATCCATGACTGGGTCCCATAGGTGCTACTGTCACTAAGAAATACTGAATACGCTTATTTCAATAATTTAAGCTTTCAGACAATGAAATGCTTTTGATGACTCATGTTAAATAAGAATCGTAGGTAGCAACATCACCAATCACAGCCTGAGCAAGGATTAATTTCTTTTTTGGCACATGTCCACCATACCGCTTGCCACTGAAAATAACGAGGATACCATAAAGCAGTCAAGGTCCTTGACAAGTACCAGATCAGGTAGTAAATGAGGGGTGAATAACCAATTATCATAACCCATGTAATTGGCGATAGTTTTGTCAGAAAAAGTGTATATTATTGCTACTGTGGTGATCCTGTACCACCGAATTCAGTGGCACCTTTTTCATGTACTTCAATGAGTGCAGGAATAGCTCCATAATGGTCTTTGTTACAAACTGGCCCTGATATGATATTGTTGTATTAGGATTGTTTAAATACACTGAAATCCAGTATAATGTGGTTGTTTTTGTACCTGTGGCCCAGATCCACAAAACGGTCTTGGCACCCAACTCTCATTTATTTCAATAGAAGTTAGGTGCCTAAATAGCCTTGTGTCTTTGTTGCTAGAAAAAATCTAGTAAAGACAATTGCACTGGTCTCTGTCCTACATATTTAATCAACAACCCATGAAGGATCCTACAGCTTCAATCACAAACGCAGACCAAGCACAATCTACAGCGCCTGGTTTTCAAAGACATTGAGCACACACAAATCAACGGAAGTCAATGGGATCTACATTGGCTCATCCTCATTGAAAACTGGGCCATGTTAGCCCTGATCCAAACTCTATTGAACTCATTGGAAAGACTCCCATTAACTTCAATGGATTTTTAGATCAGGCCTTTCATAGCTGTGGCTGTCCGAAGGGAAATGCAATCTGAAATGAAAAAAAATACTGTTTAGACTGTAAACGAGTGGTTTGGGACTTAATATGTGTTCATGAGTCACATAGTGGTGTGTAGGCTAACAACTAAACTATGTTGGTAAACCACAAATCCTCTGAATCAATATTGTTAAGTTGACTGTACTAATAATGGCAAGTTGTGCAGTAAGCATTACTACTCTGAGGAAAGTAGAGGGGGTTTTTAAAACAAAGGTGACGTCAAGCACACAAGCAAAGCTGCTTGCAGAACTACAATATGTAAGGCAAGCTTTGGGCCCCTCTAGAAAGACAGTAAATAAAACTTCTGTGGGACAGTCCAAAAGATAAGGCCACCTCTGTAAGTATCAGCGCCGTGTTTCCTAAAGATCATACAGATAGCCATTTAAGGCCTGATTCTTCCAAAGGGCTTTGGCTATTTTTCAAGGGTGAGCGCTCAAAACTGGAGCCAGATTCTCAATACAGCTCTGTAGCCCCTTAGGTACCTATATAAGTGCCTGATTTTCAGGATGATGAGCAATTCACGATTTCCGTGGAAGTCTTTGGGGTGCTGTCCCTTAAGGTCTCATTCTGCAAGGCGCTGATCACCCTCAATGCCCACTGATGGCACTCAGCAACTTGGCGGGACACGCTGAGCGCTTTGTAGGATCTGGATGCTCAAGTGCCATGTTGTGCCAGCAATAATGACCCCAAAGTCTTCATTCATTTCAGTGGGGAGTTCTGTTGAACAAGGATTTCTTTTGCAATGGCACCTAAGAGGCCTAATCATGGACCAGGGACCCCATTGCGCTAGGTGCAGTACAAACACAGAACAAAAGATGGTCACTGTTCCAGCGCGGGGACCCAGGGATTCTTGAGCGGGATCTACGCTGGGAGAGAGGAGGAGAGGAAGAGAAGCGTGGGAAGTGAGTGAAGAGGGAGCAGGAATAGAATGACACTTGGGATGGGGTGGAGCTGGAAGCAAAATACAGTGAGGGGTAGGAAACCAAACCTAAAATCTTCAGCTCAGAATTTGAGCCAAACTCAAACTGGGTACAGATTCTGGTTAATTAAACACCCTCTTCCCACTTC